>NC_063178.1:18158827-18220841 GCF_023159225.1 Perognathus longimembris pacificus
TTGGGGCTGCAGATGTAAAAGACAGAGAGCTACTCCTTAAGAAGTTCTTGGTTTAGATGGAACTAATAATAGAGCTCCAACATACCATGATAAATGCTGTTCTAGGGACAAAGTTTTCTTTTTAAGAAAAAATTAGAAGTGAAGTGTGTAGAGTCCTGTTGTTCATGTCGCTAGTATACATGGAAGTTAGGGTTGAAGGCAGAGTGACTTGTTTAGTTTCTATCTACACTATCTACTTATAGTCACAGAATCGTTTACAATGGTTTCAGTTTAACTGAGAAATATATAAGATTGTTAATGATATTTCTTTTTCAGAAAGACCCCATACAATCTCTAGTTCCACTAGAGGAAAGAGAAGAGGCAGAACAATTGTGAGTAAAAGAAGGAATATGAACACATGCAGTTTATTTTCCAGGGAGGGAGGTATAGTTTTTGTTATTTGAAAGAGAAGCTTAGTGATGTTCTAGCGTGACTACAGTCACACCTAAGTTAGAAATGTTACTCGAATAATAAGACATTTGTCTTGTAATTATTGGGATAGAGTGAAAACTATGATCGAAATCATTAGGTATTAATAAATGTTACACAGTTTGCAAACAGCATATCTTCTAGCAAATTTCTTTTTCCTCGTTGAAGAATCACATATTCTTGTTGTATACGTTTGTTGTGAAGGGTTTCCAGTGAGTCTGAGAATCAGTCCTGGGTATCAGATGAAGAGGACTCTCTTTTTCATAACCAGGTAAAGGTCTGTTTGGTTTTTAAGTTTGTAGTGCTTACACATGCTATTCAGCATTAGTCTTCCCACCATCATTTTACATGGACATTTGTGTGAGAAAAACTATTTTATAAATTATGACATGTTTTTAAAATCTTCTTTACCAGAAGAACGGTAAGTATTTTGAAGAAATAAGAGCTACATAACATTGGCTGGAATAACGCATATTAGTTTCGACTGTACACTATTGAATTTAATGTCATATTTAATAATATATGAAATGTCATATTTTTATATTGTTTTTTATTTCCATCCTTTGTTTCACATTTAATCTAACACAGCATTAGAAAAAAAGTACATTTTTATTTAAAATGTTTCTCAGCATTTGGACTGCAATGAAACCTGGGCAGCGTGGCTCATGTATGTGAGCCCAATTACTCGGAGGTGACATTTATGAGGATTACTGTTTGAGGCCAGATTAAGAAAATAGTTAGGACTCATCATCTCAACAAATAGGCCACATAGATTTTGTTGTGCCTGTCAGCTCAGGTAAATGGAGACCATTAGGTAGGAAGATCAGAGTATGAGACTGGCTGTAAGGGGAAATATGAAAATAACTATATTCAAGGGGGCTGAAGGTGAGCTTCAATTTGTAGAACACCCATGTAGCAATTGCACAGCTCTGAGCTTAAATCCTAACACTGTGTAAAGAAACAGTATTTTGAGATGATTATACTATAGTTTTATCACTGCATTGAAAATATATTCCTAATTATATTTAGTGTTTGCCTCAAGCTGTAACCTCTTAGTATCCATTTGATGTAATTTTGATTTTAGGTATTCTGTGCATTTTTGTTATGTTCACAGTATCCATTCAAGTCTTTGACTTCAAGTTTATAAGTTTTTGTACTTATATAGAATGTTTGAGAAAGTATTTGTGTGTTTTCTGGAGCATCTGGAGTAAGTTTTGGCATGGGAAAACAGTTAAATATTTCTGGACATGATGGAACAAAAAGACAAATGGATTTCTAATAATATATGAAAATTAATAGGAAACATATTTTTAAATATCAATTTCAGTGAATTTCTAAAGGTACAATTAATTATATTCTGTGTGAATATTTAGGATGTAAAGTTTCAGATGGATTATCTTGAGGAAATATCCTAAATAACAAGGATGCAAGTTAGAGAAATGGTATAAAATAACAAGTACCTGCTAGGAGACAGCTAACATTTTCCAACTATGAGTTCAGATTAGGTATTTAAAGTATTAGTTCTTAAACTTCTTTGAAACCCTACCTTATCTTGTGTCATGTATCTATCTTTCATGCTGTATACAACTCTTTAGAATTCTAATGTTCAATTCTTGTCTCAGTGTAAAACAAAATATTGTCTTTTATTTTCTCCTTGTGATATTACGGATTTCAGATAGCGGTAAATAGCTGTTTCACTAATTCACCTACTTATTTTATAGCAATCAGTTTAACTTTACTGTGTTATATTATTATGTGTAAATTACATTACAATCCCCATTGTGATACACTCACTTTTTTTTAAAGTTGTTGTGTACAACTTAACGTTCTGTCACTCTAAGTGCCACTTTCTATTTTGGATTAACTCCATGTAATCTCACCTTGCTTTTTCTATTTCCCTGCCACCTCTTTCTCGTTCAATATCATTGTTCCCCCTTTCTTACTTGGTTTTCCTTCTTCTCATAATGGAGCTTGAATTCAATTTTACTGTCAACTTGCTTGCCTCACCTCAGATGCTCTAACGCTTGAGCTATGCCTTCAACGTGGATTTGGTTATTTTATAGGAAATGGAGTTTCCTGGACATCTTTTTGTAACTGTGATCCTCCGATCTCAGCCACATAAATAGTTAGGATTATCAGCACGAGCCAGTAGCTCGTAGTAGGTTTCCTAACTTTATAAAAATGATTTATTCTAGATACTATTTGAAGAAAGCTTTTATTCAAAGTTTTTTTCTTCAGTTCATCTCTGTTATTGGCATATTTACCTTCACCTCTTTAGTAGCAGTGGCTGTCTTTTATTCTTTAACTACTGCCTTATACAATTTTGATTTTTTTCTTTCTGTATTTTCTTAGAAGCTATTTGACACACAAAACAGAAATAACTGATTGTTTCTGATTATAACCGGTCAACATAGGATACTAATACAAAGTTAAAATCTTTTGTTTTTCCCTCAAAAGGAACTTTATGTGAATATAAACCATGAAAACATACTGGTATTATGGTGTTTCATTTACATTTATTAAAAAGATGTTTTAATAATGCTCTCAAAATTATAGAAGGATAAATTTTGCTTCCATGTTATCTTGGTTAAGAAAATAGTCTCATGGATATCATAATGTTTGTATGATAATGAGAGTTGAAGGCAAGGATGACATTTTGGAGATATCTCTATCATTTCTTGAAATCTTGTTTTCACTAGAAACTACAGTACTAATTTCAGAATAGGGCTCTATATCTCCAAATGGTTCAAGAACTCATGTTTTTTTCTATTAGATCATGGAAAAATATTGATTACTATAGCTGTTTCTTTAGTCAGGCTTGATAGTTGTTATTCTCAAAGCTATTTCTTTCTTAGGAGGCCCCCAAAATAAACTTACGGAAGAAATGGAAAGCTTTCAAGAAATCCAGAAATATTCGTAAGCTGTTTAAAGACTGCCGATTCTTGTTCTCTTCATTGCCTTAAAATTAGAGATGTTTTCATGTGCTCTTTGTATTGTCATAGAAGGAAACAGTGGCCTTCCATGGTCTGATGACACTGATTCTGAGAGTGGAAATAAAGAGGTGACTGAAAATATTGTTCAAAAATTACCTGGTATCCATAGCTACTCTCCTACTTCTATTTCACTACCTGACTCCATGGCAGATTAAAAAAAATTAACTACCCATGACTTTTCCTTCACATAACAATGAGATCATACATATGGAGGTATATTACATACATATCGACATCGTTCTGTAGCATACTGTAAACATTTGCCTTCCAAAATTCATTTGTTTTCCTTATTGTGTTTCCCTGTATAGAGGGACTTTCATGACTTCTCTTGATACTTTCTCTGGCTTTCAAAATATGTCCTTGATGTTACAGCATTTCCTCTACCTCCTAGCTGAATTAGCTCTTCTAGTCTTTGTCCCTTATCAATAACCATTTCATTTGTAAAACTAATAAATTATTCATTTTGTTCTTATTTTGATATACCTTTACTTCCACCCAAATATAAAAATGCCGAACTGCCTTGTATCTCCTGTATCCCAGGAATTTGCCTCTAATTTTGCAATCTGAGTCATTGCTTGTATTACTGATTGATTTTGAGTGAGAATGGTAAGCTAGTGAGTGAATGTTTTCTGAACTTACTTGTTTCTTCTCTTTCTTCATAGGAAAATGCAACGGAGTCAGCATTTGGAAAAGAAGAGACTGGTAATTCATTATGAGACCAATACTGATACTTTCATTGTGTGGACTAGAACTGTAATAGTGACCTTACTACTAAAATATCTATACTAACATGCTAGTTTACCAAACTGATGTAGATAAAAATGATATAGATTGTTTTGGTTTTCTTTGCTTATCTCTTTTTAAAAAATAATTACCTATTTATTGTCAATGTTATGTACAGAGGGGTTGCAGTTTCATATGGTAGGCAGTGAGTACATTTCTTGTTTAACTTGTTCCCTCCTCCCTCAGTTTCCCCCTCCCCCTTCCCCTTTTCCACTCCCTCCCCCCCCCCCAAGTTGTTCAGTTGGTTTACACCAAATGGTTTTGTAAGTATTGCTTTTGGAATGGCTTGTTTTTTTATCCTTTGTTTCTCGATTTTGATATTCCCTTTCCCTTCCCCAGTTCTAATACCTGTATATACAGTATCCAGGGTGTTCAGATGAGACACAGTGATAGCAGGGCCACAACCACCGCCTATCTCTTTTGGATACATTTTTCTTGTACCTTCTTCAATGTTCTAACATCAATCACAGTTTGCTACTATTATGCCATTAAAATATCTATACATTGAGCTATATTTTTTATATTTATCTTAAATACAGAGTCATAATGTTCTAATTTAATATCTGTCCCTAGCAATGTGTCTGGCAGGCACATTAGTACAAGGAAAAGAGGAAGCTGAAGAATCACCTTGGGATTCTGAGGTATTTACCTCTGATTATTATTCCTATTTTTCAAACATAAAAGGGAGCCAGTAAGGGCAGGTCAGAGCTGCCAGCTGTTCTTGGAGCATGTAGTAAGACAACGTCTCAAAGAGGAAGGAAAAAACTAGAAAAGAGTATTTTGACTTCCTTCTACATATTTATTAAGTAGTGTTTTTTTCACATTTTCAGCCTCAAGTTACTAAAAATCATTATGGGCTTAGTACTTAACTGCTCAATCCACTATTTTGTTACAGTCAGATTCATATAATGAAGCTAGAGTAGAGCAGCCCTCAAATACAGGCTTAGAACGACCTCCAGTGGCTCATGCCCATAATCCTAGCTACATAGGCTTGGTTTCCTAGATGGGAAGATCAGTTCCAAGCCAGACAGTTAAGAGTCTGTAAGATTATCATCTCCCATTAGAAGTGGAACTGTAGCTCAAGTGGCAGGAGCCCCAGGCTTGAGCAAAAAAGGCAAGATAGCTGGGCGTCAGCTCAGCCTGTATTCTAGCTCTCCAGGAGGCTGAGAACTAAGGATTGAAGTTCACAGCCAGCCCAGGCAAAAAAGTCCCCATGAGATTCTTCTCTCCAATGAACTACTCAAAAACCCGAAGTGGTGTTGTAGCTGAAGTGGTAGAGCTCTAGCTTTGAGCACAAATAGCCTCAGGGACAGCACCCAAGCCCTGAATTCAAGCCAAAACTGAACTAAAGGAAAAAAAATGGTATGATACAAGGAACATTCCCAGAGTTCCCGCTCAGTACCAAAACCACAAAACAAAAACAAGAAAACACAAGCAAACCCTCTGGCTTAGAAGACTAAAGCATTAATATGGGTCAAACTTGGCTGGGCTCTAGTGGTTCAGGCCTGTAATCCTAACTACCTATCTGGAGGCTGACATCTGAGGATTGTGGTTTGAAGTCAGCCCAGGCAGAAAAGTCTGTGAGATTCTTATGTCCAATTCACCACTGAAATGCTGGAAGTGAAACTGTAGCTCAAAGAGAGAGAGTACTAGACTTGAGCACAAAAGCTCAATGGCAATAACTAAGCCCTGAGTTCAAGCCCAGGACCAGGACAGAAAATATATGGATCAAATTGGTTTCTAGGGTTATGTAGCATAAATACAAGTGTAAAAAATTAGTGAGATTCAGTTTGAGCTGCAATTTTTCTTATATCTTAATCCTTAGAAAGATAACATCTGATACTTGAAATCAAAGTTTGGATTATTAAGGATCGTACTTCAAGTTACATTTCAATAGAAGGAAAACTGTAAAGGATGGAAATATTTGCATCTATAATAGTAATTTGGGTTTGCTGTTGTCTTGCTAACCAGATAGCATTTTGAAAACGAAATGCTTTGAATAGGTTTTGGATAGCTCTGCTTGTAGTAACTTAAGTAGAAAGTAATTTTGGACGCTTCTGGGTGATCATCGATCGTGTTGAAGAAATGGGAAACACTTGCTGCACAGTACTCTAAGTCCAAAACATGTCAGTGTCTATTTCATTCATGAAGTAGCTGTGAAATTGTGGGGAAATTATTATGTTTATTGTCAGTTACTTTATGTAACAAAAGTCGGTGAAAGGTCAACTTTGTAGGTATACGTAATGAGCGGAAGTGGCTAGCTATGGGGCTATAGACATGGCTCACAATAGAATACCTATGTAGTAAGCAAGAGGTTCTGGCTTCAAACCTCAGTACTGTAAAAACAGATTGTGCTAAGATAGGATATAATATCTTGTCAATTGTAATGTGAGTGTATTTACACTCAATGTATTTTCAGGCATATTAATGACTTAATAAACATTCTGGACTTTCTTTTAAACCAGAAGAACACAAAATGGAAGTGTTGTTAATAGCAAAAGTTGGAGAAGTGTACCAAGTTCTAAATCAATGATTTTCAGAAACTGCCAGTGGAGATATTTTATTGCTATATAATTATTTTGTGTTATTCCTTCCTGACAAGATTTATAGTACTGTGTTATAACACATATACTTAGAAGAATTTTTGGATAAATATATTTATTTGTACAACGTGTTCTTATATTTGTTAAGGAAAGAAAAATATGTTTACATATCAGTTCCTTGATTATTATGCAAATCACTTAATAGTTTGTCTACATTAATAGTTATTTTGTAGCCTTCTGTGAATGTTTAGATTTGGAATCAGGATTCTCACTCTCACTCTGCTTGATTGATGATGATTGGCACAGTCTCCTTGATCTGAGCTTCTAGTAGGAATAGCTTTCGCTTGTGATTGGAGAGGGGATCTACCAGGCTTCCTATTCAGACCTGGTACAAAACAATCATTCAAGTCTCAGGTTCTTGGTTCGATAGACTTACAAGCACGAGATGTGGGGACTCAGGGCTCTGCTGTGCATCTTTTATGCTTTCAGTAGTCCTCTGAAAAGAAAAGTTAGGCAAAATGCTATTCTGGGTCTAAATGTGTATTTCCAATATACGCTTCTAGGAGAGAAAAATGAGAAATATATACAAAGATATTTGTGTTGCTCATTATCGATATTAATTGATGTTACAGAACGTGACAGAGAGTCCTCCCTTCGCGGGTGCTGGCACTGAGTCAGCGGCTACGGATGAAGCCACAAAAGGTAACGTTAATGACACACAGAAAGGAAGAAATGGGTTTGTAAAATTAATCAGACGGGCTTTGTTGGAACATGGTCACTTATGTCACTAATAGCCAAGAAAATTAATGATTCGCTACTCAAATAGAAAAAATAGAGGTGAAATGGTAATAAATTATGAATCTTACCTGAGAGTGTTCCCAAAGGACAATGGAGAACTACTTATGGAGATACTCTATGACAATGTGGTAATTCTTTATGTTCTCCCTGGTGAGATCTTTCTGTGTTATAACAATACTAATACTGTGTTGCAACACACGCACTTAGAATTTTTCACAAGTGAATTTTACACCTTGACCTAGTATTTGTTAAAGTATAAATTTTTTTCAAGTGGGGTGCTGGTGGTTCACAGCTGTAATCCTAGCTACTCAGGAGGCTGAGATCAGAGCCAATCCAAGCAGGAAAGTCCTGGGAGACTCTTATCTCCAATAAACCACTCAGAAGACCAGAAGTGGCCTTGTGGCTCAAGTGGTAGAGCCTTGAGCTGAAGAGCTCGAGGACAGTGCCCAGACCCAGAGTTCAAGTCCCTTACCAATCAAAAAGAAATGTTCTTGGGTTGGGAATATGGCCTAGTGGCAAGAATGCTTGCCTCATATACATGAAGCCCTGGGTTCAATTCCCCAGCACCACATATATAGAAAATGGCCAGAAGTGGCACTCATCTTAGCCTCCTTCTTTTAGTACCCATTTCTTCACAAAACTGATAAAACTAACTTAAATTATATGCTATTATTACTATGATTTCATTGAAATACTCATAAATGGAGGCAGACTTGCAAGTGTAGCATATATTCATAATAATAAATGTTTAATGAATTATTTGTGCCTACATTTTATAGATATGACATGTGATCAAGATTTAAGAATTGAGAATGATGAAGGCCTAACTTGCATTTCTGAGGTATTTTCTTATCATTATCACACTATCATTAAGTGGATTTAAATATGAAATTGATTTCTACACATGTTAGCCTGTGTCTTTGTAGTCCTAGCCACATGCAAAGCTGATAGTGGCAAGATCATTATATGAGGTCAACCTGGGTCCTTCCTGGTTATAATTTTAATATATGTAACAGGAATAAATTTGTGCATTGAGTATTTACTGTATTTTAGTAATTATGGAGTAAATATGTCAGGTAAGAGTAGTTCATAGTGATTCGACAGAAAGCTTAGAACAAATACATAAAAGTTTTATGCTGGTGATAGAGATCTATAGTAGAATGCTTGTTTAACGTTTGCAAGGATCTGGTTTCTTTTTGTAAATTTTTCTTGTCAATGATGTACAGAGGGGTTACAGTTTCATACACAAGGCAGTGAGTACATTTCTTGTTCAACTTGTTACCTCCTCCCTCATTTTCCCTCACTTACCCCTTCCCCTTTTCCTCCACCTCCATGAGTTGTACAGTTGGTTTACACCAAGTAGTTTTGTAAGGATTGCTCTTGGAATGGTTTGTCTTTTTATCCTTTGTCTCTCGATTTTGATATTCCCTTTCCCTTCCCTAGTTCTAATACCCACATGTAAAGTACCCAGGGTACTTAGATGACATACAGTGATAGTGGGGGTTCAACCACAGGAAGGGAATACAAGAGAAACAAAACAAACGACAACAAAAAAGCCAAAGGGTACGGTTTCACATGGCATGTTGAAAATAATTACAACAATGATATAACACTCGTTTCCATAACGTGGAGTTCATTTCACTTAGCATCACCTTATGTCATAAGGGCATAGGATCTGGTTTCAAACTCCAGCATAAACAAAACAAGTAAATCCTTAAAAAGAAACCACACGTAGAAAAACAGATTGTGATGTTTGTTCAGAGAAGTTTGGTGGCGTTTATACTAGGCTGAGAACGCAGGTGGACGTGGAATCTATTGTCAGAGACTGTTTCATCTAAGTTAAAGATGAGGTTGATCCAGGCACGTGACCATCTAGGAGATATTTTGGACAAAGAGAAGTGTTGATCACACAGGTGAATTTTGTGACCCCTACATCTTGAAATTACCAGAAATCAAGAAGTGACATTGCCAAAATCATATGCACATATGTATACCTACATATATACATAATAGAATATGAGTACGAAAGTCATGTGTAAAATGAATGTTCCTTTGTTGTTTTAAGATTTCACTCTGAAATATTTTCTTGAATATAATTACTTACCTAGAAAAAAAACTATCCAGTTTTCTGAGACAGGAAGTTTATATAGCTATAGAGGAATTACTTTATAGACCGCTTTCTTGATGTAAACTGATGTTACAGAGCAAGGACCAGGCATCCATTTGTACTGACAGTGAACCAGCGACTACATGGGAAGAGGACTGCACAGAAAATGATCGTGTAAGAGGTGAGAATTTTGTTTAATAAAGCCCCACTACATTTCTTTTTTAGCATTTTATGTTTTTATTGTTATTGTAGGGTTCATATACAGAGGAGTTACAGTTACATGAATCAGGCAATGAGTAATGAGTACAATTCTTTTTGAGCCAGTTCTCCCCTTCTGTCTCTGTCTCCCTGTTTTTCTCTCCCATCCATCCATACCCACAAGATGTACAGTTTATTTTCCACATAGTGCCTACTGGGTACCACTGTTATATTTGTTCACCCTTCTTCCACCTCTTCTGTGTCCTTCCTTACTCTCCCAAATACAAACAAACTAACAAAGAAGGCAAAAGGAAAAGAACACAGAACAGCAATAATGGCAGCTAAAATGGTCTCATCTCTTTTCCTTGGAGTTCATTTCATAGAATAATATTTTATATGATCACATGCACATAGCTATTGAGCCTTTGTCAACCACTCCTATGTATTGTCCTTTGGCTTCAGTGTGTAAATATCTAGAGTCCTATCCGTGTATGTGTGTGTATGTGTGGGTGTATGTATGTATAAAATCAGTCCATGTGTTTACTTGTGGATTAATAGACACATTCTAGTTACTACAAATGAGGGAAACAATGCAGCCTATTTCTGGCTTACTTTGCTTAATATAATCTGTTTCCAAGTCTTTCCATTTCCTTATGAATGGTACAACAGTTTTTTCTTTCTGATGGATGAATAGAATTATATTGTGTATATATACCACATTTTTTTATCCATTTGTCTATTGAGGATATCTGGGTTGATTCCATATCTTGGCTATGGTAAAAAAAAAATACTGCAATAAACATGGTTGCTCTGGTGGTTTTAGTGGTTGGTCCATTGCATAAATGTCCTGAAGTGGGATTGCTGGGTCACAGGAAAGCTCTAAGTTTAGTCTTTTGATGAACATCCATGCTGCTTTCAAATTGGTTGAACAAGTTTACATTCCCACAAACAGTGTAACAGAGTTCCCTTTTGGACACATCCTCACCAGTATTTGTTATTGTTAGTTTTCCAGATAACGGTCATTCTTACTAGAGTGAGGTAGAATCTCAATGTTGTTTTGTTTTGCTACTACGACCTGCTTCTGGGGGCCATTTGCTTGAAAAAATTCATTCTAATCTTTCACTTTGAGAATGTATCTGCAAGATGTGTATCTTGTAAGCAACAGATGGATAGGTCTTTCTTTTGGATCCAAGTAGTCAGTCCACGTCTTTTAATTGAGGAATTAATTCCATTCATGTTGAGGGTTGTGAGTGAGAGGCTTCTGGTAATTCATGCCTTGTCAGCTCCTTTCTCAGGGGCAATACCTTCTTTGTTCTTACTATATTCATCCGGTTCTCTGGTAAGGAGCATTTTCTCAGTCAACATCATAGGCTTCTTGATTTTCTATATGAAGTGTATCTTTTAAGTATTTTCAGGAGTGCTGGTGTGGAGGGCATAAATCACTTCAGTTTTTCTTTGTAACGGAATGTTTTAATTTGTCCTTTGGTTATGAAGGAGATTTGCTGGGCATAGTATTCTGAGTTAATAATTGTTTGATGTTAGGGTTTGGAATATCTAATATCAGAATCTTCTTGCTTCATGGTCTCAGCTGAGAAGTATGCACTTATTCAGGCTGGTTTTCCTCTATAAGTAATCAGTCTTTTCAGAGACCAAGGCTGCTCTGTACTGCAGTTTCTCCAGAAATGGCCCAACTTAGGACCACCTTAGGGGAAGATCCTCAGTTCAGAATTGTAGTTTGACTCTAGTTGTTACTGGAGCTATATGCAGCTTTTATCTGACAGATTTGGATCTCTGACACACTTCACCCTTAACAGAGAGCCTCTTCCTCCTCCCCCACCCTTTTCTCTTTTTCAGTGTTAAGAGAACAGGAATCTCTAAGCTAAATGTTTAGGCTCTACTCATATGAAGATTTGAGATTGCATGCTCCTTCTGAAAATTTCACTGATTTCTGTTCTTGTATTCTTTTGGTGTGATTTCTTCTGTACTAGAAGGAATTTGATTGTGTGGATCTCTTTTTTTAAAATAATGTTTTGTTGTTGTTGTTGTTGTTTGCCAGTCCTGGGCCTTGGACTCAGGGCCTGAGCACTGTCCCTGGCTTCTTTTTGCTCAAGGCTAGCACTCTACCACTTGAGCTACAGCACCGCTTCTGGCTTTTTCTGTATATGTGGTGCTGGGGAATCGAACCCAGGGCTTCATGTATACGAGGCAAGCACTCTTGCCACTAGGCCATATCCCCAGCCAGATTGTGTGGATTTCTTGAGGTAAAATGTGTGCTGGGACCCTAGGGAGTGTACCTTTGATGATCTTCCCAGCAGGTACAGGTTTCTTTAGAGTACAATTCTCTATTGATATTGGTAGTCAAGGAAAATTACTTATAGGAGCATATAAAAACAAAAAATTAGATGATGCTGAAATATATATCTTCTGCACCTTCAGGAATATTTTAGAATAAAAAAGTATCTATAAATAAAGAAAATGATTACTACCATTTCAAGATATTATATCATAGGAAAATTAGAAAATTAGATGAGGAAAAGAGTAAAATAAGGAAAGCTTCAGGCTAAGAATATAGGTGAATTAAATAATTCTATAAAAATGGAATAATAAGAGGGGGGAATGAGGGAGGAGGTAACAAACAGTACAAGAAATGTATCCAATGCCTAACGTATGAAACTGTAACCTCTCTGTATATCAGTTTGACAATAAAAATGTTTAAAAAATGGAATAATAAGGTATCCGAGAAAATTAGGGAAGAATTTAAAGTGAAATTCCAGTTTCTGATCTTGTCCTGGATTTATAGCAAAAGTTACCTAACGCTTTCATTCTCACTATTGGGAAGACCATGTCCTGAATTCACACTACTGCGGATCTAGCATTTAGCAGGACAGTGAAGTTTTCACTTGATGTGCTGCTGCTGGTCCTCAGAACACACTCTGATGAGCAAGGGTGCGGACTCTCTATTTAAGATATTTATGAGGAAGGATGAACCATTGGGCGTAGTTCAGTATGTAAAAGCAACAGGAAAAAAATTATTATTTACTGATTTGTGAGCATTTTGAAAATGGTTTACTACCATCCATTAGCAAACCAAAATGGTTTCCATTTCACTTGTCCTCTTCTATGTAAAATGCATTTTAATTATCAATTTGATCAATTTAATTATCAATTTAATTTTATCAATTATCAATTCTCCCTCCCCTAACCTTCCCACCCACACCACTCTTGTCCAGATTTCTTGTTCCATTTTCACATATGTAGAGTGAATATGATGAGCATATTTGTCTTCCTTCTCCTTCTGTTTATCCCAATCCTTTCTTAAGGACTCACTGCTAGTCAAGACACGGTTCATGTTCCTCCTGTTCTTGTTTTTGCACTTCCTGTTAATTGTTCAGAGGGGTTACCTCACTCTTGCATATAACATACTTAGCCTTATTTCCCATGCACACGAACACGATCCTGTATATGTTTACAAATACATTTATACATATGAACCTTTTCATGTTAGGCCTAAGATCCACATGTGGTCTTCTGCCTAGCTTACTTTAATCAATAGGAGGTTTTTCAGTTCACTTAATTACCCAGTGAATAATAAATACTTTGTCCTTCCTGAAGGCTGAAAATAATGCTATTTCGTATATACCCTACATTTTCTTCGTTCATTCTTGGCTGTAGGACATTTTATACCTTAGGTGTTTTTAATAGTACTGAGAAAAACATGAGTATGCAAGTGGCTCTATTATACTCTAACTTGCTTTCCATCAAATAAATGCCCAAAGTAGTATCCTTGGACCTTTAAATGGCTCTGTACTTAGTTTTTTGAGGAACACCTATGCTAATTTCCGTGGTGTTTGCATTAGTTTACATTCACACTAACAACATATTAGGATTCTATCATGCCACATCCTCGCCAGGTTTTGCTATTGTTTGTGACTTTCAGGATGGCAATTCTGACTGAAGTGAAATAAAAATCTCTCTCTCTTTTTTTTTTTTTTTTGCCAGTCCTGGGCTTGGACTCAGGGCCTGAGCACTGTCCCTGGCTTCGTTTTGCTCAAGGCTAGCACTCTACCACTTGAGCCACAGCGCCACTTCTGGATGTTTGTGGTGCTGGGGAATCGAACCCAGGGCTTCATGTATGTGAGGCAAGCACTCTTGCCACTAGGCCATATTCCCAGCCCTGAAATAAAATCCCTATTGTTTTGATTTATACTTCCTTTATGCTAAGGGTTGCTGGGCATGTCTTTGTGCACTTATTGATGATTTTTACTGCTTTTGAGATTAGGTTATTGCAACTTAGACCTATTGGAAACAGAAAGAATGATGAGAGGCTGAGGTAAAACGCAGACACTGATTTCTTATACCTCAATTATTCAGCTCCAGGTCTGAAAGTTTTCATGGCATGTAATATACAGATTTTAATTTGAATACACATACTGTGTTTTAAAAAAGTCTATCTGTACTTTAAGTAAGGAAACTTTTTATGAGATTCTTTAAATAGTAATATGAGATATCAAACATAAGCTATGAGAGTATGCATTACTTTAAAATGTTACGTTTATGGAATACTGTATTGATTTTGAAATATTTGTTTCCTTGATGTAGTATATTTTAATTGCGAAAACTTTTTATTCATCATTTCCCCATGATGGTAAATAATTACTTTCATAAGTGAATCTAGATATTCTGGAAGAATAATGTAGAGGCTGGAAGAAATACAGACGTCCCAGAAGCTTATCTGTGTGTAGAATAGGGCAATCCTTTCATAACCTGCCATTCCAAAGTATGTATCCATACTAATTAATTAAGAACTCCTCTTTGACATGAAAGAAATAATACATCATGTTGAGATTTTATCATGGTACACAAGAAAAAGACTACAAAAAATTCATTTATTATAATGGCACAAATAATCTTGATTTGTTATTTTAAGGTATATGCTATTACAACTTACTAAGAGATTTGCTGTTTATCATTTCTATTACAATATGTGCTCCTCTGAGTAGAAACCACTTCTTTTTGCTTCATCAACATGTTTACATGAATCATTGTTTGTAATTACACTTCCATGTTTTAGATGGGATCATTGGAAACAGAATATTTCTTTTGATAACATTAATGAATGCTTTTGTGAACCTATATTCCTATTTTAATTTTCTTAACATGCATCTTTGCAAATTACACAAAACCAAAGCACAAATTAACTACTCTTAATACTATGCATGTAAACTGTGTTCTATCCTAAAATGCACAAATGTGTGCTTTTCTTGGTCGTATTTAAATATAATATCTCTCTTCTATTTTTGTGTTTTAGAATATCCTGTAAAATACGTGAATTGGAAGGTAATAAAATCTATAATTTTATCTTAGTTAATTATGCATATTTTGAGGAGATGTACAATATTTATGAAATTGCTTGTTTTAACTGGTCTAGTATTAAAGTTTCTGTTGTGCATAAAGTGAAGGAAAAAATATATAGTTCATGCTTTATCTATACCTGGTATATTCAACCTCTACTCTTGCTAGGAATAATGGCACATACCTGTAATCGCTGAAATTCAGAGTGGGAGGCTGGAAGTTTCAGCCCAAAATGAGCTAGAGAGTGAGACTTTGTCTCAAAGGAAAAACGAAGTTGTGATGTAGCTCAGTGGTAGCACAGTTACCTAGAAGGCATAAGTCAGTGAGTTCAGGCCACAGCATTGAGAACTTTCTTGGTCTTTTTCTTTTGCTAGTCTCCAATTCTGCATTCAAGTGACCCACCATTTTAGTTGTGACTACAAGTGCATGCCACCTAAAGCTTAGCCTACAATGAAGTATTTGAAAGCAATACTTAATAAAGCAGGCTCTCTACAGCAACTTAAAATATTACGTTAGACTGACATTTTTCAATAAATGTAATGATCCATATACGCATGATACTTCATAAATATTTGAAGATGAAGAGCATAGTTTTACGTACTCAAAACCAGTGGCATCATATAAAAGGAAAATCTGGAGCTTCTGCTTCTTGTTTTTAGTTTTAAAATTTAAAATTACTGAGTATGTTTGCACGGCTCAATGATAGAGCTTATTTACATATTGGAATTAGTTGACTTCCTAAGCTCTTATACTTGTCCTTAGTGTGGCCTTCATTTCCTGCACTTGACGTTTATGTTCACACCTACTTCCACATTCTGGGGACTAAAATGTGTACCCACTGTTAAGACTAGGCCTGACTCCGTCTGACTCTTGGTGAGTCGACTCTGCTGTATCTTCTCTTCCACATTAGCACATAGCACGTGGTAATTCGCACTCATGTCCTGAAGCAGAGGGAATCCCTGGACCCTACACCTCTCTCTACTCACTCAATAATGTTCTCATTGTGTTGCTGCGTACAGCTCCTCATTCCGTGTCTCGTACAGGTGGATTCACTCCCTTTCACATTCTTCTGAACAAGCATTTTCCCTCTGTCTCCTACAGTCTCGTTTCAAACATTTTTAGTGGTTGTTCTTGTGTGACTTTCCTAATCCATATCTGTGGTGCTGCGGTTCTTGTACGTCTTCGAGGCCTCCACCACCTGAAGGGGAAAGTGAGCTTTTGGGATGGCACATGGCTTCTGGAATTTGGTTCTGATTGTTGTGCTCAAGCTATCTGCCCACTCTCAATGATTATATTCCAGGGTTACCAAACTGCCTCACTGTACCACTGACCTGTCGTGTTCCTGTGTCTCCCCCTTTTGCCCATATCTAGAATGTCCTACAGGACCTCTTTTTGTACTTTCTATTTCAAAATATGCCCCTCTACCTACAGCATTTTCCTTTCCTTCAAGTTTTAATTTGCTCTTCTATTTCCTGCGATCTTATTTTTAATCTACTTATGTGTAGAGGCTTTGAATCATTCATTGTAGTTCTTAGTTTGTATATCTATACCTCTTGTGCATTGTGGAGCAATATTTGCCCTGCATTTTCTACTTTTTCCAAGGGTCTGCCTCTAATTTACAATGACAGTAATATTTTTTGTTTTACTGATTGATTTTGTGAGTGAGCATAATAATCTAGTGAATGAACATATTTTCTGAAATTGTTTTTCTCTTTTTTTTGTAGGAAGAAAAAACAGAGTCAGTAACTGGACAAAACAAAAATGGTAGAGCTAACTGAAAACAATATTGACACTTCATTTGTATTGTATGAACAATGCTATTCTGCCAAGTAAAGAATACAAACAAGTTATCAAATTTTAAAGATATTTCCCTTTTGGCTCCTTTTTCTAGTACCCATTTCTTCACAAAACTGCTTGAAATCCCTTAACTTATGTGTTGCTAGTACTCTAATTTCATTGAAATGCTAATGAATGAAGCTACACTTACATTTGCATCATTGTAATAAATGTTGTAGTTAATTCTTTGGACCTACATTTTATAGGCAGAACGTGCGAACCTGATTTAAGAAATGAATATGATAAAGACCCACCTTGTGACTCCAAGGTATTTTCCTATTGCAATTATATAATAATTTTTAAAAGTATTAATAGTGTTAAAACATGTAATACATATTATTTAAGATATATAATAAATTACAACTACATATTACATGTTATATATTTTTTACCGTTATATACAATGACTTTTGTATCTGTTTAATGTATATTTAGAATAAAATGTGAATAAACAATAATTATTCATTTTTATTAAGTCTTGCAATATTACTTAAATATAATTTAGAAATTATATGGAAAGAATTCTCATACCTTCTGAGATATGTAACTTGGCTAAGGAGTGATGACTTCAAATACCTTTCTTCATCTCAACTACTATTTCAGAGCAAGCATCATCCATCCATTTGTGTTGACAATGAATCAGTGACTCTACATGAAGACAAACTATGTGTAGGAAATGGATCTGAAGAAGATAATAATTTTTTAAATAAAACTTCACTGGGCACAGGTTTCTTTAAAGCACAGCAATTGACTCACATTGATAGTCAAAGAACGTAATCTATTGGAGGCATATAGAAAGAGAAATGATATGATAATAAATTGTGTATCAAATTCTGGGATTAGATGAAATCAGAATGTCCCTCTAGAAGCTGAGTTAGGAGGAGGAGGTAACAAGTTGGATAAGAAATGTATTCACTGTCTTACGTGTGAAACTGTAACCCCTCTGTACAATAAAGAAGAAAAAAAGAAAAAAATTATGATCTTCATATCTCAGCCTCTTGAGTACCTAGGATGACAGGTGTGAGTGACATTTGCCCAACCGCATAAAGTTAACTTTTTCTTATATATTTATATATTTTATTGTCAAAGTGAAGTACGGGGTGGTTACAGTTTAATCGAGAGACAAAGGCGAAAAAGACAAATCAATGGAACAGCAATACTACAAAAAACCTTATGGTGTCAGAGTTTTAACATTTAAGATCTTTATATATTCTGTTTTATGACAAGCTTATAAAGATTTCTTCCATTTTGAATGCTCTCTTCTTGACTCTGAAGTTTGTTTCCTTTGATATGTAGAGGTGTTTTTACCTTGGTCCCATGTCAATCCTCGCACTTATTTCCTGAGCTATTTTTGCCCTATTCAAAAAGTTAGGAGTCTAGGCCTGTATCTTCCATTGTCTTCCCTATGCTTTCGTGTTTCACATTACTGTCAATGTCTCAGGCCTGATCCACTTTGAATTGGTTGAAGTACAGGGTGAGTGATAGGTATCTAGTTTCAGATTTCTACATGTAAATACCCAGTATTTTCAGCACAACCTGGTGGAGTGACTGTTTTCGCCAAGTATATTTTTGGTTTCTTTGTAAAAATATGGCTGTAGCTGTGTGAGTTTATTGGTGCATCTTTCTATCCTGTTGGCTTGCCTAGACAGGCTTGCTTGCGCTCTCTGTCTCTGTCTCTGTCTCTGTCTCTCTGTCTCTCTCTCTCTCTCTCTCTTCTTTCTGTCTCTCTCTCGTGGAAGCATTATGATTTGGTTACTAAATTATATAATTTTATAACTTGAACTCAGTTATAATTTGAAACTTAAGTATTATGTTACTTCCAGCATTGCTCTTTTTCCCCTCGGGATTGTGAGGTGACTTGGGGTCATTTTTAATTCCATATACATTTTGCATTGATTTTTCTTTTTCCATAAAGAATAGCACAAAAAATCTTGATATGAGTTACATCAAATTTATAGAAGGTTCTCAATAGGGTCGCCATTTTCACAACATTAATTTTACAAAACTATACTATTGGACATCTTTGATCTTTTGTGTAGAGTTTGTTTTCATATATTGAAGTTTCCTTACATCTTATAATAAACTCAATTTGATCATGATGGATGAGCTGTCAAAATGAACCCAATTTGATAATGAAGTGTAATCTTTTCAAAGTTTTCTAAAATTCTGTTTGCAAGTATTTGAGAATTTTTGCATTAAATCCACCAAGGAATGTCTCTATGTTTTGATTTTTTTTTGTTGTTGTGAGCTTATTGGTTTGAGCATTAGAGCAATTATGCCTTCAAAGAATGAAGGTGCTGAAATTATCTTTTAAAAATTATGAAATATTTCTAGAATCACTGGTAATAGTTGTTTGATGGTAATATAGTAATAGTAATTTGATGGTGAATCTATCTGCTCTTGCCTCCTTTTTGTTGAGAAAATTTTTATTGCCACTTCAATTTTGGTTCTCATTTCTCATTTCTGTTTGTGTGATAGATAACCTTTTAGTAAATTTAGGCTAGCCATATGAGTCTAGGAACTGATCACTTTCTTTCTGTTTTTCCATCTTATTAGAATGTGTTCAAAAGATTCCTTTGCAATCTTCAGAGTTTCATTGCTATTGGTGATGATGTCCTTTTGCTCAAGTTGTATGAACTTAGATTTTTATCTAAGAGCATGAAGTATTTCTTCTTTAATTTATTTTATTGTGAGGGTGATGGTCAGAGGGGTTACAGTCACATACATAAGGTAATGAGTACATTTCTTTTTGAATAGTGTTACCCCCTCCGTCATTTTCTCCCACCTACCCCACTCTACTCCTCCCAATGTGGTAAAGTTAATTTCCAACATAATATCTAGTGAGTATCACTGTTGCATTAGTTCACCTCTTATCCTACTATTTCTGTGGTTCTTCTTCCCTTCCCTAAATCAGATAAGCTTATATACAAGACAAAAGGTACAGAAATAAAAAAAACAAGTGACAACAGGAAATAAACCAAAGGAGAAAAGGAAATAAAACTAAGTAACTGCAAGCAGTACACACAAAAAAAAACACCTCTTGTTTCCGTTTCTTGGTCTTCATTTCAGTAACCATCCCGTCATACGGTCATATGCACATAACCATTGAGCTGCTGTGAGCCTTTGCTAAGAGCCTCTTAGACAAGTTCTAGTTATTACAAATGAAGGAAACAGTGCAGCCTCTGCTTACTCAACAGAACAGCAATGATGAAGGAGACAGAATAAAAATTTAAAAAAAATTTAAAGAGAGGGGAAAATGAATCTCCGCTTTGTTTGAGGGGCCTCCTGTCTTCCCAACGTCCACTCTTGAGTCTCTCGGTGGAACCTTAGATTCCCTTGTGGCTTCGTTGGATTCAGAAGCCTTCTGGGCTGTGAGCTCCATTCCCAGGGGCAGGCCAGTCTGAACCTAACTGGGGTGTGAGACAGGTGCATTCACAAATCAGTTTGCTTGAGAGGGCAGAACAAAAGTTGTGCCTTACCAACCGGGAGTCCCTATAGCTCCTTCCAGCCTGACTTAGTGGGAGGGGGGCCTGCTCTGTGTGGCAGAGCAAGGGGCAGGGGGCTGTTTTCTGCCCTGTAGCATGTGCACAAGCCAGCCTTGGAGTGTGGGCCCTGCTGGGGCCTGTCTGGCATGGGTGGGTGGCTTTTCCCAGGTGGGATAGCTCCTGACCCTCCTGGGCGCCCAGCCTGTCTTCGCCTTTAGCTTTTGCAGCGTGTCCAGTTCCTTGTCTTTTCCAGTAAGACTGCGCACACTTTGGCTTTTGTAATTCCAGGCTGCCCCGCAAGCTGCAGGTGGAGCTGCAATACGTCTGGGGTGCCGAGCTTGTCTTTGTTCCCTGCTATGGGGCGGAGCTGCCTTTCTGCCCCCCACCCGGGGGCAGAGCTGCTTCTTCCTGGGTGGGATTTGGGGTTTTCCCCAGAGAAGAGAGGTGCCACTGTCAAAGATGGTGTTCCTCTCGGGTGAGGGCGGAAGGGTTCCTGGCAGGTGCTGTTGTCTAGGAGAGTGGGGGTGTCTTGTGTGGGGTGCTCCCGCTTTCCCTTGGTGTGGGATCTGAGTCCTGTCCGCGTCTGTCTGTGGCCCCGGGGGCTGTGGACGCCCCTTCTGGGTGCTAGGTGGGTGCTGGAGCTGAGGGGAGGCCTGTGTGTGAGCTGTCTCTGCCTCAACCTCCCGCTGCTGACACCACCGCGGTGCACCCCTGCATCTGGCTGCTCAAGCAGGCTGCTGCTCTGGGGGAGAAATCTGTGAAATGACATGCGGGTCATTGGGTGAGCCCCTGAAGCTCTGCTTCTTTCGGGGGAGCCCTGTGGGTCCCCTGTCAATCTCCTGCCATCTTCTCTGAACCCCACGAAGGATTTCTTAAGGTGGGCACTAGGAACTCTTTCCTTGGCCGTGCCATTGCTCTATCTCCAAGTTTCTGGTAGTCTTGGCTTTGATTTCATTTAATCGAGGGATATTTAATATATATATATATGTATAGAGAGAGAGACAGAGAGAGAGATGAGTAGATAGATACATGGATACATACATCAGTCAGCTCTGTGTGTGTATGTGTGTGTGTGTGTGTATATATATATATATATATATATATATATATACATATGTCTTCAATGATCATTTAGCAATGAATTCTTTAGGCGTCATGTGTTTGAATATATTCTGTGACATTTCTTGCTTTTTTGTAATAGTCTTCTATTATCAACTGACAAAATACAGGAAATGATTTCCATTTTCTTGTTTTTTAAGGCTTGCTTTTGTCTTAAAATAAGAATCATTTTGGAGAAATTACCAGGAACTGCTGAGAATAATGTACATGGTGTGGTTGTTGAATGGAATAGAGCAGAGGTTTGTAAAGCTTTGTGAAGTCTATTTGATCTACTATATGGCTTTGTGCTTAACTTTCTTTGTTAAAATTTTTGGATCGATCGCCTATCTCAGAGTGGGACACTTAAGTAGCCCCTTATTATTATAGGTGTACTTATTTATGGTTTATGTTTCATTAAATTAGGTGCACCCATATTTGGTGCATAAATATTTATCATTGTTATCTCCTCTTGATGGAGTGTTCTCTTTATCACTAGGTAGTAAGCTTCTTTGTTTCTTTGACTAATTTTTAAGTCTGTTCTGTCACATGTACATATAGGAACACAGGGTTGTTTTTAGTCTCCATTTGTCTCAAAGTTCTGTTGTCATTCTTTCACTTTTAGCTAGTGTTTGTGTTTGTCAGCGAGGTGCTAGTCCTATAAATAACAGGTTTTCTCCAGACTGCCAATCTGTGTCTTTTTGATAGAACAAATGGGAACATTAATATTTAGAGTTATTACTGAATGGCATGTAACCGTTCCTGATATTTTGTTGTTTTCTAGTTTGGGTTCTTTCCAAGTCTTATAATCTTTCTACTTACTTAGTGAGATTTATTCATTCACATATCTTGGTTGCCTTTAGCTTCCACATCAATGTGTAAGATTCTTTGTAGAGTATTCTGTAGTATGAACCATTGTGATTTTTATTTCCATTCAGCTTGCTCACACGTATGACCTTCCTTCTTTACAACAGTTCCTTGTGACCTTCTCTCTGCTAGAGCCTATGAATGGATGCTGTTCCCTGAGCTGCAAATCTTCTTTCCTTCCTAGTATAGTTTAGTTTCAAAGCATTGTTGCTTGCTGAATCCCTTGCGGCAAGTTGGCAGATCCTCAAATATTATTTCTTTCAACCAAACGCTTAGTGCTTTATTGTTGATAGGATACTCAGGCAATGAAACATCTCACCCAGTCTCAAATTTCCAGTAGCCACTGGACTTTGGCTCTTTCCAGAGCTCCCACTGGGTGCTCTCAGTTTCCCTGAGTCAAACCTCTCTGTTTTTACCTTCATCTTTACGTATTTACCATACACAGACTAGACATTAAGTCCAGACGTCCCATAATCCCTAATAGCGCCGACTCAAAGCTTTTCTGGCCATAGACTCCTGCAACCCATAGCAGTACTTGGAATCAGAGGCCCAGGCAATTCTTGCAATTACATCTTTTTGCTTCATTTCTGAAACGGCCTTCAGGCCATGAAATTACTCTCACCAAGAAGAATACATTTGCTGACCACTGCACTTTTACTCCTATTAACTGCTCACCTAGAAGTGTTGTTGTTTGTTTGTTTGTTTGTTTTTTAAAAGAAAAGCTTCTTTCTCTACAAGAGCCTCTTACGGTTTTCTTTCTCTTGACACTGGGTTTGGGTGGGGGCAGGTGTCTCCAGACACTGATCCGTGATTGCTGCTTGTTTTAAAGACTCTTGTGTATTACAAACTGGACCATGAGGCCCTCTCCTAAGATGAATCTTCACCACAGTACTTCAAAATATGTGGATGGGGAAGTGGTCTTTTGCAGTGACAGACAGTCTGTTCAGTCTTGTAGGATGAGTGAAGTTTATCCCTTGGGAAGATAGGTCAGCCTGTCCCACAGGCCATCTGGTTTAACTTTTGAAGAAGTTTCTATTTCTCCTCACTCAGGAGCTGCAAACCTTTCCCTGATTTATACTGTTATCTCTCTGTCTTAAGTAATTTTCAATGGTTCTGTCCCATTTTCATGGCTTGTATTTGTAATGCACTTCTCCTCTAGTCTTTCAAATGTAGTCTCTCTCTTCCTGTTAATAGTGTAACTGAGAATACTTGTCCTTTGTCATTTTGCTATCAGTCCATTTGATCCTTTCAATTTAATGCATCAATTTCACTCTAATAATGCAAATGTAATTAATACCCAGCTTTGAAGAAAAACATGTGTACAAGAAAAACAATTTGAAACTGTTCAGGTGAAAGTTTCTACTTTTACGTTGCAGTTCTATAAACTGTCCAGTTGGGAATCATTGTAATGTTAGAGAAGTCGCAGAGATTAATTTATAAGACTGACTTTTTCCAAAGCTTGAAAATGCATACTGGAGCGCTGAATTTGGTGGTGAACATGTGTGTTTCCAGCTCCTTGGTAGGTTGAGGAAAGGTGTGCACTAGATCCTGGGAGTTGATCCCAGGCAACACTGACCGACCTCATTTCTTGAAAAACAAAAACAAAAAAATGAGTTGACTTTATTTATACCAAAATGCCCAGGCTATTGATTAATTGATCATATGCTCATGTGTGTGTTCATCTTTATGGACCCCCTAATCAATCGTGTGGTCATATCATATAATGTATATTTCTCTCCCTTATACGTAGAATTACTCTTATATTTTATATAATATAAATCAATCATCACCTAGTGTTAGTAATACAGGCTGTAAATTCACTTAAAAATGGTTTTAGTAATTTCCCAGTAGTGCAATACAATCATTGAGCATAGCATTTATTGCATACTTAGGTTCTTCGTTCTCAGATTGTTCAAAAGTTTGTACTCTTGAGTTAGTTGGTGATAAACTATTTTATATGCTTTTATTAACTTTTTTGTTCTTAAGGTTTTGTTTACATGCTAAAAGGATGAGTTTATGAATAAATATTATGTATTATTTATTTGGTACCTGGCAATATCTAGTATCACTATGTCATTCTAGCTGGGTTGTTGAAGTTTCGGATAATTAGAAATATTTCCAAGCTTGGCATTAGTGTCTCACACCTGTAACCTTAGCTCCAGAGTGGTTGATGTTCTGAGCTCTCCTGGGCATATATCTGAAACACTTTCTCAACCAGTGAATGTTGTGATGTGAGCCTATACTCTCAGCCAAGGGAGAAGTTGAGATCAGCAAGCTCATGGTTACATACCAGCCTGGCCTAAAAGTTAGAAAGTCTATCTTAACAGATAAAGCTGAGCATATGAAAGGAATATGCTATGAAAGGAATTGAAAATAGGAGGATCATGATTGGAGAACATTCCCAAAGTGAGGCACAAAGCAAGACCTTATCTATAAATACCAAGACAAAAAAAGAGCTGGCTGGCTGGGAATGTGGCCTAGTGGTAGAGTGCTTGCCTCGTATACATGAAGCCCTGGGTTCGAGTCCCCAGCACCACATATACAGAAAACGGCCAGAAGTGGCGCTGTAGCTCAAGAGGTAGAGTGCTAGCCTTGAGCAAAAAGAAGCCAGGGTCAGTGCTCAGGCCCTGAGTCCAAGCTCAGGACTGGAAAAAAAAAAAAAAGAAAAAAGAAAAGAAAGAGCTGGAATCATGGTTCAAAGATTAGCCCACCAACCATGCATAAAGCCTTTAGTTCAAAAACCCTTTACCTGAAAACAAGAAGTATTATCCAAGTAAGCAGATACTCAGAAAATTCAAGTTATTTAATTTCTTAATTTGGAAAAGGCTAAACAATTTTATTAAAATTACTTTCTATTTTGTTTACAATCACTAGATTACCAATATTTATTTTCATTTAATGCATACATTTGTCAGCAGAACCAGACTTAGAAGTCAAATTGGAGGGAAAATATTTGTTAGTGGATGCATATATACCAGTGTCATCAGAGGCGGAACAAAAGAGTCTTGATGATAGTGAAGTGAATCAGCCTCAGGTGTCCAAACTTTTAAATCTAACCTTTCTGATTACTGCTGTTTTATTTTCTTTAATAATGTAGCATTTGAATGTGACATGCTCCTTTTAAGTAACTTGTTCAAATCAATGTCATACTTTCATATGTAACTTTTCTATTTAAAAGATTTCATATGTGAAAGTAAAACTTTCTTAGAATTTATAGTGCCTTGTAGCTAAACTTTATGCTTGTGAGCACATTCTTTTCTGTGTATATTGTCTGTATTTTCACTTGTATATCATGAGTGAACAGGGTGAGGTTAAATTTGAGCCTATTATTATGTAGTTGAAATGAACAATAACACAGTGATGGTCAGCGGGATTAATTCACGTAAAAGGAGGTCCTTCCCAGTGGCTTCAATTGGTCATTTTCTTTTTCTAGTCACTAGTGTCAAGTGAAGAAACAGTTCTGTTGCACGGTCTTCATGTATGTATTGAGGGAGAGAATCGGTTCATAAAATCAAACTGACTGCCCTGAAGATAATTGTAAATAACAAAAGGAGACCAATAGTATAGAGTGTAAATAATTCCTTTTATTTCATTTTAATGCAGGATATAGGTAAACCAGTAATGATTATATAGACTATTATTAGTACTCATCAAGATTTACTAGAACTGAATTTAACATACACAGTTGATAAAGAGGTATCACAGTATATAATTCAAATTATAATGTAAGAATTAGTTTCTTCTTTGATTGATGTTTATGGAGTCTAGCTTTTAATAAAATAAGTTTCCCACTCTTCAAGGGCTTGAACTCTGGGCCTGGGCACTGTCCCTGAGCTCCTCAGCTCCAGGCTAATGTTCTACCATTGGGGCCACAGTGCCACTTCCGGTTTTCTGGTGGTTAACTGGAGGTATGAGACTCATGGCCTTTCCTGCCTGGACTAGCTTTGAACTGGGATCCTCAGATCGCAGCCTCCTGAGAAGCTAGGATGACAGGCTTGAGCCACTGGCTCCCTGGCTGCTGCTTGGGCTTTTATAATATACGTAGCCTACAATTCAGCCCAAAAAATTTGGCATTTACCTCCTCTAAAGCAGAAGGGAAGCTATATTTGTATGAGTTACAATATTAGACAAGAATTTGGAAGTATATTTAAAAATAAAAATAGATGGGACTTCCTATTCCTCATATAGGTATTAAGTTACTTTTCAAACATCATTGTTAACTATAACTGATTAATTCAATGGAGATACACTGGGTTCTTAGGCAATAACCTTAAATGAAGCTTTCACTCTTTGCTGCCTTCAGTCTTAGTGAGTCTGAAGCAGGTAATTATTTATGCATCCTCTAGCGATAGAATATTAGGGGCAGTGAATGTGAAAATCTTGCTTTCCAGAATTCTAGGTCAGCAGTTCAATAGCGCGTTTCTGCTCCTTGTAATGTGGTCCATTTTGTTGCATGCGCTTCATGAAGTTCCTTCACCTTTTGAGTGTCCTAGAATCCAAAATGCAGAAGGACTTTGTCAAAGTCACCTGGTGGGGAGGTGGGACACAAGCATTTCCTTTGCTTCCTAAAGGTCCACGCTGTGAATTCTCCACGACTGAGAGTGTAGTAAAGACAGAATGCTCGTTCCTTTCTCAATTCTGCCAGTCATGCAGAAAGGGCACATGTAAGATAATAAGTAAGCACGGATGAAAAGAAAGGTATTAAATTTAGGATGGCCTGTTTGTAAATTTGTGAACATTATTTTGTTTTGTTTTGTTTGATGGTTTGTTTGCTTGAAACAGAAATAAAGTAGAACTTTAAAAAAAAATGTCAATGAGCCGGGCACTGGTGGCTCACTGGTGGCTACTCAGGAAGCGGAGAGACTGAGAATCGAGGTTCAAAGCCAGCCTGGGCAGGAAAGTTTGTGAGATTCTTACCTCCAATTAACCACCAAAAAATCGGAAGAGGAGTGTGGTTCAAGGTGGTAGAGCACTGGCCTTGAGCTGCAGAGTTCAGGGACAGCGCCCAGGCCCAGAGTTCAAACCCCAGGACCTTAAAAAGAAAAAAACAATTCCAATGATCTGTAATGACGAAATTATACTAAGCACAGACATAATTATGGGCTTAAGTCCTAAGGGTTAAACTAAATCAAGAGATATAAAGTCAATGTAAGCAAGAAAACTTCCTTGATATGTAACAGTTATTCTTAGTCTCAATTTCTCAATGAAGGCTGAAGAAAAAAGGAAGGAGCACAAAACAAAGGAAGATTACAAATTGAGTAAAATGCAAGTATCCAGGGAGCGGCCTCCTGGTGGCCGTGGTGATAGTGCTGCTGCTGCCGATGAAGATGATGACGAAGAGGAAGAGGAGGAAGAAGATTCAGAGGAGGACGAGACTGAGGATCTCAGTGACATTCTGCAGATAAAGAAGGGCAACTCTAATCAACCTAAGTTTCCTACTAAGAAGAATGAAAACTGTGATAAGTAAGATGATGGCCACATTTCAAAACAGATAATTATCATTGTCCCGTAAATCAGATTGTGCTAACCTTCACTACTAGTACATTTTATATTTCTAGTAGGCCTAGTCATGCTTTCCTTGATTATCAAAAAAGCCTACATTTGCAATGAGATGTGATTATTTTTCAATTGGCAAGTAATAACCATGTTGGCAAAATTCTTGTGCATTTTGGCTAAGTTAAATGGGGAGATAGTCTTTGATAGGTAGTTCATTAGCATTGTAAAAAGTTTTATAGGCATCATTCCATTGACCTAAAAACTTCATTTCTGGAATTGGGTCATTTGGGGACAGAAAAATATGATTTGTAATCATATGTAGGCACACATGTATTAAGGACAATTGTGTACTATATAGAACTTAAAGCATTATAATGTATATATGAAGGAGATCATATATACCCCATGGTTATATAAATATTTTACATTTATGCATATTAAGAATGGTGAGGGGCTGGGGATATAGCCTAGTGGCAAGAGTGCCTGCCTCGGATACAAGAGGCCCTAGGTTCGATTCCCCAGCATCACATATACAGAAAACGGCCAGAAGCGGCGCTGTGGCTCAAGTGGCGGAGTGCTAGCCTTGAGCGGGAAGAAGCCAGGGACAGTGCTCAGGCCCTGAGTCCAAGGCCCAGGACTGGCCAAACAAAAAAAAAAAAAAAGAATGGTGAGACAAAAGACAAAGGGTGAACCAATGCAACAGCGATATTCACAAGACACTATGTTGAAAATGAACTTTACAGCTGGGGTTGGGGGGAGGGAAAGTGGGAGAAAGATGACGTAGGGGATAACAGTGTTCGACCAGAAATGTACTCATTGCCTTATGTGTGTAACTGTAACCCCTCTGAACATCCCCTTCACAATAAAATTAAATTAAGAGAGAACAATTATTATAGATTCCTCTTATTATGGTGTTTGTGGGAGTCTAAATACTCAAAAATAAGGAAACGGTTAATTTGTTGTATCCACAAAAAAAAGCAGTGTGCAACCAAAACAACAACAAAAAACCTCGCAATTGTGGTGGTGCACACCTATAATACCAGCACTTAGAAGGTAGAATTCAGAGGATCAAAGCTTAAGGCTAAGCCGTGTCTATATAGTTAAAGTCCTTTCTCAAAAAAGAAATGGGGTTAAATGTACAGTGTACAGGCTACTTTAAAATTGAAATTTCCTTAAAGCATTTTTTTGCCAGTCCTGGCGCTTGGACTCAGGGCCTGGGCACTCTCCCTGGCTTCTTTTTGCTCAAGGCTAGCACTGCCACTTGAGCCACAGCGCCACTTCTGGCTTCTTCTGTTTATGTGGTGCTGACTCGAACCCAGGGTTTCATGCACGCTAGACAAGCACTCTACCACTAAGCCACATTCCCAGCCTGGCTCTTCATTCAATAACTGCTTGTTGTCATGTGCTGTTCTTTTTTTATGTGTCTGTTTTTGCTTTGAATTAGAAAGTCATCAACAGATGAGTGATGATTAATTTCTCAAACGTTTACTTATGTATTTATCTATTATGCAGGAAATATATTTTTCATGTTTTGATCAGAGAATGTGTAACTTTGCTTGAATTATTAAATGAATGAAATCTAGGCACTGGTAGAGCCCATCTTCGTTGATAGTGAGAAGGATGAAGTTTTGAGGATCAAGTTTTAAAGCAATTCTAGGCAGAGAAGTCTGTAAGACTCCAACTCAAAATAACCAGCAAAATACAGGGCTAAGGATGTCATAGAAGTGCTATGAAACCAAATGAGCAAGTATATAGCCTTGAGTTAAAGCTTTCATACAAATAAATACATACGTAAATATAACCCTTAGAGTAAACCCTTAGAGTGAAACTTGTTTTGAATCTTAGGTAATGGACTCACTAGAAAACCTTTTTGTTTTAAGGTATGGTTGTAGTCCCTTCTGGCATTTCAAGGTAACAAAGGAAAGTCAAGGTAAATCTGTAAATACACCAGCATCTGAGAAGTCCACCTCAGCAAGCTCTCATCAAGTAAAGGATCAGCCGCGTAGTTTAAGTAAAATAGTCCTGGATGGAGGAAGGTAAAATCTATAAACTCTTTATTTCCATGGAAAGAAATGTTAATGGCAAGTTATTTTCTGGGAGAGAGAAAGAATCATCTACAGACAAAGCACAAGAATGCTCAAGTAAATTAAGGCCACTGAAAGACCGGTTAAGCTGAGGACAAGCGACTTGTCTAGCAGTAGTTTGAATAAATAGTTGTCATGGAAGCCAGACTGTAAAGGATACCTCTAGACACCAACTTAGATCATTTCAACTGGGGAGAGCAGTAGTGAAAGCAACTGTAGTTGGTAGGCACCAACGAAGCATGTGACCTAAAGACAGAAATATCATATTAAAAATAAAGCTTTAGAGTATGGCTGAAAGCAATAGGAAAGAATACACTAGAGAAGAATATGTTTGTTCCATTAAATTCAGTGTCTAGTAGTAGAATTTAGTAGTAGAAAGCTAGATACATTATCATGATGAATTTATACTAAACTAATTGTCCTTATAAACACACACATACACAGAAAGAGAGAAATATTTTCTTCTATATTAGATCAGAAGTGGATGATTTTCTTTTTAAATTTTTTATGATCTTTAATTGTACAAAAGGATTTTAGTTCGACATGTCCATTTATGTGTGCATTGCATTTTGATTCCTGTCACCACTGTTGCCATTCGCCTTCTGAACTATCACAACCTGACCCATCCCCCCAAGTCCCCATGTTCTAGTTCCATGTATGTTGCCAATTATTTTATTTAGAAATAGGAAGTAGCATTTCAAAAGTAGGTATAGGAATTTTACTTTTAACATTTGCAAGATTCAGGTATTATTATATTACAATAATTGAATAGCATGGATTAATCTGTTGTTATATAATTTTAAAACACATGAAATCAAACTTTACCTTCACCGCATGCTGTGAAACACATGCTGTAAAGACAGAAATTGTTGCTTTAAATTGTGGATCTGCCACTGCCCAGATGAGTGCGCTTGCAAGAGTCATTTGACTCATTCTTACATGTAATTATTTTACAAAATATAATTTTACTGCTATTCCTAAGGTGTTATTCAGAGGGCTTACCTTCCCATAAGACAGGTTTGTCAATACATTTCTTTCTTGGACAGTGTCACCCCCTCCTTTACTTTCTCCCAGTTTCCTTCGCCCATCACTGTCCACAGGTTACCTCGGTCATTTTCCACCTAATGTATACTGAACAACATGATTGCATTTGTTCACTCTTCCTCCCTTTCTGTGTCCCCCTTATGTCTAATCCTTATATCCAATATGTTATGTACCTTAGAGGATTTTGTGAATTACATACCATATTAGATATCTGTTATATATTCTCAGCATAATGCTGTTAAACTGTGGCAGGTCCAGACAATGCTAAGTCATCGTTAAGAAAAGCTTCCCCTCGTTGGAGACTTTCCTACTATAGTAAAGATAGGATTTTTAAAGTCTAAAAATATTTTTTGGCATGTGACAATGATGCAAACACTGAGTACATATATTTCTATCAAATGAGACAAGTGGTATCATGATTTTCCCTTTTTGTTGACTGTCAAGATGCTTAAAGTTATTTTCTGTTTATGTTAACGTTATTATTTGTCCATTAACATTACTTTGTATTTGTAGTTAAAGCCCTCTGTGGTAAATGAGTGTACGCTATTTAAATAGCTGGTAAACTTTATACATACAAGAAGTAAATGAGAACAGCAGATTTTTTTTAAATAAAAAGACTCTTTTTTTTTTTTTGGATTTTTAGATTTAATATTTCCTGAAAGCATTTTATTATTTTTTCAGGTCCCAAGATAAATCATCTAACAAAAAACACAAGGTATTGTAAAAAAACAGGAAATCCATGTTCTTTGATTGAGACCCCCAGAGGGCGCAGAGCTGAGGTCCCCGTGACCTTGGACCTGGGGGGCACCACTTGAGCACTGAGGCCCAGACCCGGCTCCCCCCCATCGCCCTTCCAGCCCCGAGGCCGCCCTCCTGCGTGGGGTGGAGGACTGGGTGATCTCCGTGGGGGCTTGGCCAGAGGGAGCCAGGCTGTCACCGTGATTGGGTTCTGGAAAGAGTAACAAGAGTCCATGCAAGCAAAGGATGTGGGCTCCTCCAGAGAAACTGTTCCAGGAAAGACATACTGATGCCAACAAGAAGGCCTCCCAGGAAGCTGAGAATATAGGCCTACCATCCATACAGCCATCCTGTGTACTCATCCACAGCAAGGAGGGAATACCTAATTTGGGGAATAAATAAGAACAAAAGATGGAACCTGAGAACTTAGGAACTTGCTTCTTCTTATTACGTTGACATGAAAATACAACATTTTGTTTTTGCGATAGCAAATGTTTTCATTAATTTTTTTTGCAATATGCTTTTAAAGGTTTCACAATGGTGGCATATCCAATCTGATGTTTATTTGTGGTTTATGTTAGTCATGGGGCTTGAACTCAGGGTCTGGGCACTGTCCCCGAGTTATTTCGCTCAAGGCTAGTGATCTACCATATTGAGACACAGATGCTCCTCTTGTTTTCTGGTCATTAATTGGAGGTGAGGCTCTTCTTGTACTGGCTGGTTTTGAATGTGATCCTCAGATCTCAGCCTCCCAAGTAGCTAGGATTATGGACGTGAGCCACCAGTCTGGTAGTTTTTAAACTATCTTTAACTACTTGTGTAAGGAAATTTTAATACAACATAATCAGTTTATGAGTGGAATGCATCTTGATCAATACTACTCCTTCCATGGCTGGCATTTAACAACACTTTTAAGCTGTAATAAGTTTTACAACTTTATTGTTTTCAACAGTAACAAATTGCAAGCATTTGTGATTACAGGATAAGATAATTTTTTTTAAAACTATCAAAATTCTGAAATTCCATGGCTCACTTCTATAATTCTACCTCCTCAGGAGGCTGAGATCTGAGGACCACAGTTTAAAGTCCCCAGCAGGAAAGTCCATGTGATTCCTATTTTCAGTTCACCACAGAAAAAGCCGGAAGTGGAGCTGTGGCTCAAGCAGTAGAGTGCTAGCCTTGAGCACAAAAGCTCAGAGACAGCGCCACTCCCGGAGTTCAAGCTTCAGTACCATTACACATACATAAAAAAGAACTATCGGAAAATTCTTGTATTGAAAGCACAAGATAAGAGGTAAAGGGTTGGTTACATTACATAAATTAAAAATAGGGTAAATGTTAAGGAAACATTTATACTTCTTAAAAATATAATGTTGTTCCTGAAGGAACACCAGCCACTGTTAAAGGAATATTTTGAAGAAAATCTGTTCTTCTCAGGAGAATTGTGCTTCTGCTTTATATAAAATATGTATCCATCCCCTCTGTATATTAACAATTTGTATGAATATTTGGAAGACTTTGAAATTGCTCTGTGTATTTTATAGATTCAAAAGCAAATACAAGCTATGGAAGATCACGGAGACTGGCCTCATTCCTCTAACTATGGTGAGCTGCCTTCCCATAATTATGAGATTATTTTGCTGCTAGGTAAACAACTGAGAATGGAATATAAAGTTAGAAATATAAAACCCTTAAATTATTGTAATTGCTGTAATATGTTTACACGTTGCATTCACTATATATCACAGGCCACTGATGTGTCATTATATCATTCACATCAAAATGTGCTTTATTATTTCTACATAAAATGAGGCCGGTCCTTGGTCACTAATACCATATTCCCAGCTACTCAGGAGGCTAAAATCTGAGGACCAAGATTTAAAGTCAGCCTGGGCAGACAAACCTATGAGACTCTTAGCTCCAATTAACTAGCAGAAGTCCCGAAGTGGAGCTGTGGTTCAACTGGTGGAGAGCCAATGTTGGGTAACTAAGCTGTTGAAGGGCATGCAGCCATGAATTTAAGCCTCAGTACTCTCGCTCCCTCTCTTTCTCTCTCTCTCACTCTGATTCTCTCTCTGTGTCCCCCTCCCCCCCCCCACACACAACACACACACAAATACAAATTGTTGTATCCTGGTCACCCAGGACTCGAACTCATGACAATCAAATCACCAGCACTCGGTCAATCGGGTGAGGAGTCTTTATTTAGCTGTGCAGAGTGTCTGCTCCCCACCATCCTGAGGGTAAAAACCAGCAAAGAGCCAGCGCAGGGCTGGGTTTTTAAAGGTAGCAGCCATGCTTTCTACAGCAGGGGGTCACATACTCAGGGGGTCAGAGGAAGTCACAAACGGGTTAAGCAAGCCATTTACAGAAGCAGAATTTTATGGTCGGGCTGACCTAATATCAACTTTATTTGAACAACTGTTACCATGTTTCCCTAATATCAACCAACCAAGCATGAGTGGGCTAAAACAATCCAGGACTCAATCGTAAGTGAATCACCTTGACAGTCGCCATGCCATTTCTGTAACTACTACTGTGGTTATTTCTATAATCTATTACTATGATCATTTTCACAATCTGTTACTATGGTTGCTACCAAGACACAGAGAGGAACAAGGGCTACATATATTTTTAAATGTCAAACTACAAGGAACTAGTCTCACGGGTGGGAGTGCAGCCCTCTAGTATGGAGTCACCGAAATGGAGTTATAGAAGCTAAGAATAAACTAAGACGGTGAAATTTTACAAGCCCTGTTGTTTCTAGGAGCTCAGGGGCTATACTTTTCCTTGGTTTCACACAAAAAGAGTGAAAATTGTTGTACCTCATCAGACAAAGAGACATGTAGTTCCCACTGCTCTTTGGTCACAGGCTTTTGTTGTCTCTGCTTCTCTTCTGTGCTCTTGACATTAGATGTTTGTCCTCAAAGCAGAGATTTTTGTTTTCAGTAGCTTTACTTAGGTATTGTAAATTTTTAACACATTGTACATACATAAAGCGAATCAAGGCAAGTTTTGATATGTGCATTAAACATATATTTAATTGTCATAATCAAGATGTTTATCTATATGATCTTTAATTTCTCTGTTTTCATCTCTCCAAGTGCAATTTGTTTGGGTTTTGTTGTTGTTGTTGCCGTTGTTCATTTTGTTTTGTTGTTTTTTATTTGTGGGGTTTGAACTCAGGGCTTGGGCTCTGTTCCTGAGTTCGTTCACTCAAGGTTAGCACTCTACCACTTCCTATTTTTTTGAGCGGATAATTGGAGATAAGAGTCTCTTGGGGACTTTTCTGCCAGGGTTGGTTCTGAACCACAGTCCTCAGATCTCAGTCTACTGAGTAGCTAGGATTGCAAGCATGATCCCACAGCACCCAGCTGAAATTTGTTTCTAAACAAATTTCTGTCACCCCTCTATTCTCTCTTCAGTTTTATGTTGGAATGGAGTTAAATTACTTATACATAGCTTGACTCTTCCTAGTTTTCCTAAAATTTTCCAGGCATATCAAAGCATACTCAAATTAAGGTTATTTCTCCACTGTTGATGCAAATACTTTCTGGCTATTCTGCCCAGTGTCATTGAATTATGAGTTGATCTAGTCTGATGATAGGACTAGACAGTCTTTCTGGCACTGTGTGAGCTCTAGTCAGAGTTTCCTCTAATATATTTGACTTTTCTTTCATCAGTCTCAGATGTTTTCCAGGCATACGTGTCAATTATTTCTCTGTCAATATTCACCAGAAGGGAACACTACACTCTTATCCTGGGATCTCTACCTGCTTGGGTTTTATCAGGCTCAGCACAGGGCTCCAGTAGATTCCAAGTCAGTTCTTTATCTTTGCGTCATATGTCTGAAAACCGTCATGGCAAGTGAGCTGTAGAATATGAGACAGTCATATTTTATTTATTTCCTACAGGGCATGAGTTAGGGCCTCCGCTTTCTGAAGTCTATAATCTTGTGATGATTGACCCTTTTTGTCAGTTTTGTTTTCAGTTGTTTCAGGTAGGAATTCAAATCAGTCTGGTTGATCTGTTTTTCATGAAACCAGAGTACAAGAACCTCAGCAAATGCTGAAGATTCACTACCATGCTCTCCTCCTTGCTCTTGCTCATCCTTCATTTGTCAGTGTGACTATTTCTTCCCCAGGATAATCTCTATCAAACTCCTTTTGGTGATCATAGAACTCTGATTTCTTACAGCATCCATCTGATTTACAATGGTCATTTTACCTTTCTTTCTCTCCCACTACACCTTATGCTAGCCAAGGTCAGGTTCTTGTCTGTTTTAACTGCGGAGCTTCGGTGAACATGTTCTACATTACTTTACATTTTACTCACTCTACCTTTCTTTAGTGTATGTGTGAGTGAATATGAAAACATATCGTAGTTCCTGTACAAAAAGTGCTTATTTTTATTACTATGTTGTTTTCTTTATACAGATTATGGTGGCCCTTCAAATCAAAGGGGTTTACTTTGTTCATATGAAAAACTAATACAAAGTAAAAATAGTCAACATGAACTACTTAAAGGAGAAAATAAAAAAATGGCAAATAAGACTGGAGGAATAAGAACAGAGCAATCTGAAACAAACGAAATGAAAGCACTCTTGCAGAACAGAAAAACGGAGTTAACAGAACTTCGAAATTTGAGGTGTGCCATACTCTTTCAAAGAAATGTTAGAATGCCAAAATTTTTGCTAAGTGTTTGGAAGGGAACTCTGTAATTCCTGACTTGTCTCCTGGGCTTTCATAGGAGGGGATTGTGTTAGTCTTACAAAGTGAGAAATTCCTTAAAATAGTATGATATGTCATTAACCATGACTCCTTCTGATAATTTAATGCCTAATCTTCCAGATTAAGTGTTTCAAAGACTATGTAGTAGCACAACATATGGGAGGTAGTTGTGCTTCAATTCAAAGTATAAGGAGAGCATTTCTATCACATTTTTCTCCTTCTAATGATTTATTTTGAAACAATTTCTCAATATACAATTATTGGCTCAAAGTATAAGAAATTTTAGGAAAAACTTTTTTTCAACATATCTAAAATATTCTCAAAAAGGTAATTAAGCTCAATTGCATAGGAAATTATTTAGGAAATTCTCATGTTTTACAATCAAGAAAAACAACGTAAAGGAATTCACACTTTTGTCTATATATTTCTCATTCTTAAAATCCATTAAATACAAGCAAAATGGACACGCGATAAATAACAATTAGTTATTTAATAGCTTTCCATATATTGACTTTAAGTTAAAATTCCATTCATTTATTTTTTTCTTATAAAATTGGTTAAAAAATACTATATTATTGTAAATATTATCAAATTGCTTACATAATAAAAATAAGATCAATTGAATGCACCAGGGAAAAGAAACATAGAAAGTGGATGTCAATAATTGGGTTCCATAGTCCATTCTTGGATTATAGTTCCATACAGATTCTTATGGCCTGAAAATCATTTGAAGATATCCCAAGTCATTTTAGAAATACTTATAATAATATTTTATGAAAATACCATTTTCTTTATAGTTAATTTTGTAATGTTTTTTGTGAACAGATTTCTAGAATGTAATTAATTTAATATTATCTGTGTTCATCAAGAGTGTGTTCATCAAAAGTGTCCATCAAAAGTGTTCATCAAGTATTGAGAATTGCAGTAGTATCAGTCAGAATATTAATTCATAAGAATGGTGACATGCCAGATCACAAAATGAGCATTTTATTTTCTAAAATATGAATTTTAATAAAATATATAACTGCAGGTATCTCTTACAACAAGAAATCAAAAAGAATGGAAATACTGTTCATATTCCTGAAAACTTCCAGTCAGTGTTAAGACAAAACAAAGAGCAAATCAGTAAAGCAGTTGGAGTAGAACGACCTGAAACCTCTCCTAGGACAATGTGTATGGAGTTGAATGACATAAAAAATGTTTTGAAACAGGTAAAATAAATGTTAAGATGTCACATTTCTAACTTTATTTTGTCAACATGATTTAAGTTATCACTTTGTGTTAATATGCATATGTAGTCAAATATCCCATACATTATAATCTCAGGAAAGTAAGATCCAGCAATCCTATCCAGAAAATCCCAAATAATTATATTGGCCACATCAGTGGAAGACATAGTATATGGACCATTGTTGTAAATGTATTGTTGACCAAGAGGTGATATAGTGCCAGACTGTACTATACAGTTGAAAAACAAAATGTTATGTCACTCTCAACATATGACAATTATACATATGAGCATATTTTTTCTGAGTGAAGGACTGGAAGGTGCATAGAACTTAATAACTTCACTTACATCAATGACAATGTACATATTTTATATTGTAGAAGTTAATAGCTTTGCAACTATAATGAACTTCGTTAAATATTTTTGCTTCATAATAACGTTTAGCCTGCATCAAGCCAATACTTTAGCTCTTTGAAAAATTTAGCTGTTTTTTCTATGGAATTAATTTTAGAGTAATTCGTGTGGACGAAAGAAGTTATATTTCCATAGGCCACTCAAGAACAGTTTTTGAAGGCCCTGATCTTAATTAAGCATTTAGTTTTCCCCTGACTAATGATATATGCCAAAATACCTTAATGAAATGCATCCCTACATTTTGTGGAATAAAATCGTACTTAGAAACTTTCTCAAGGCCGGAATGCCACAATGTTAGGTTGACTTCTTAAAAATTACCTTTGTAAGCAAAGTCAGATAGAAATTGCATAAAGAAAATGATTTCTGAGAACCAGTCATTTCAAAATGTGTGTGTGTGGCTGGGCCTCGGCGCTGGCGCCTGTGATCACAGCTTCTTTGGAGGCTGACCTCGGAGGTCATAGTTCAAACCGGCCTAGGCAGGATAACCTGGGAAGCCCTCATCTCCAGTTAGCCAGCAAAAAGCCGGAAATGGAGGTGTGGCTGAGCTTGTAGAGCACCTACCTGCCTTGAGGGAAATGCTAAGGGACATGTTCAGGCCCTGGGTTCAAGTCCCAATGCCAGCACAAAATGAATGTGTGTACATATTTGATGTATATATTTTTCTGTTTTTATTAGCAGACATTAATAGACGAAGGGATTTTTGTTGTGATATACAGTGTATTTTTTTAAATGTTCATACCTACTATTATATCTCCTTCCTTCCCTCCTTCCTTCCTTCCTTCTTTCCTTCCTTCCTTCCTTCCTTCCTTCCTTCCTTCCTTCCTTCCTTCCAGTCTTTCTTCTATTCAAATAGTATTTGGTAGATTTCATTATTCTGTGCTCAAGTATTTATTTTAGCTATTAGCTATTTGTAAAAAGTTAGTTATTTGTATTTTTATTTTTCTTATTATGTTAGGCTTGCCTTGGAATAGATTCCTATTGCAATAATTAAATACTGCAGATGAAGGAATGTGGATATTATGAAAATTTGGTATAAACATAGGTGATGGTAGATTTGTACTAGATTATTAGTAAATGTTTCTTTTTATTTCTCTCTTTTAGTGGCAAGAGATAAAGTCTCAACACACAGAGGTGGCACATAGTTCAAAGAAGATGCAAAATCACCGGCAAAAGTATATTCTAAATAGCATAAAGTAACTTGAGAATCTATGTCAATGAAATAATGTCAGTTATGATGATAAAAAAAAAACTTGCGTATGGATCCAAGGGAACATTGGTTTTATGCTATATGAAATTATTAATTTAGAAGTGGAAAAAATCATTTGATGGTATAGGAGATGCTCTGTAGAAGCCAGGGCCTGATTTCACTATTCCACACATTAAGAATAATTTAAGTTCATGATATTTGTTTATTATCATCAGATGTTTTGCCTATTATCTACAAAACAGAACTTGAAAATAAGAGTATAAATCAGATCATCTTCTCAAAAATGTAAGAATTTATTGGATAATTTTTCCACAGATATTTGTGGAGAAATTAAGTGATGTTTTAAGCAGCTCCATCTGTAAGAATAATTATTTTTGAAAATATGCTTCAGAATTGAAGGTCTTATTCGAGCTTAATAGATAGGGAACTCAAGCCCGAAGAGAACATTGGCCAGCTACAGAAAACACATTTAAGTGTGAATTTGTTTGGTATAGTAATGTCTAATTGTTTTCTTTCATCCTGAAACATCTTTTCCTCTAGTAATGGTACTATAGGAATATTTTAGGCAACATGAGAAGTCATTTTTTTTTTTTTTTTTGGCCAGTCCTGGGCCTTGGACTCAGGGCCTGAGCACTGTCCCTGGCTTCTTCCCGCTCAAGGCTAGCACTCTGCCACTTGAGCCACAGCGCCGCTTCTGGCCGTTTTCTGCATATGTGGTGCTGGGGAATCGAACCTAGGGCCTCGTGTATCCGAGGCAGGCACTCTTGCCACTAGGCTATATCCCCAGCCCGAGAAGTCATTTCTTAAACTGTTGAATTGGTATTGCGAGGACTTGGGTTACTACTGCAAATCCACTTGGCTTTATAAAAGAACAATTGCAAATTTTGGTATCAAAAGGTTTTGTTATTCTAAAACCCACTTTTTTTTACAGTTTTATTTTATTTATTGTAGTTTTTTTATATTTAAAGACTTTTTTATTATAAAAGTGATGTACAGAGAGGTTACAGTTTCATACATTAGGCATTGGATACATTTCTTGTACTGTTTGTTACCTTGTCCCTCATACCCACCTCCCCCCTCCCCTTTTCCCCCCCTGAGGTGTTCAGTTCACTTACACCAAACAGTTTTGCAAGTATTGCTTTTGTTGTTGTTTCTCTTATTTTACCCTTTGTCTCTCAATTTTGGTATTCCCTTTCAATTTCCTAATTCTAGTACCAGTATACAGGGTTTCCAATATACTCAGATAAGATTACAGGGATAGTGTAGATACAATCACAAGAAGGTGATACAAGAACATCATCAATAGTAGAAACTACAGATATACATGGGATGTTGAAAGTAGTTACAACTGTGATACAACAATCATTTCCATAAAATGGAGTTCATTTCACTTAGCATCATCTTATGTGATCATAATGGTACAGCTATTGGGCTCTTGTGATCCTCTGCTGTGACTTGCCTAAACCTGTGCTAGTTATTCCCAATAAGGAAGACAATAGAGTCCATGTTTCTTTGGGTCTGGCTCACTTCACTTAGTATAATTTTTTCCAAGACCTTCCATTTCCTTACAAATGGGGCAATGTCATTCTTTCTGATAGAGGCATAAAATTCCATTGTGTATATGTACCACATTTTCCTGATCCATTCGTCTACGGAGGGGCATCTGGGTTGGTTCCAGAATCTCGCTATGACAAAGTGCGCTGCAATGAACATTGTTGTGCTGGTGGCTTTACTTTGATTTTGTTTGTAGTTTTTTGGATAAATACCCAAAAATGGGGTTGCTGGGTCATAGGGGAGTTCTACATTTAGCCTTCTGAGGAATCTCCATACTGTTTGCCAGAGTGGCTGAACCAGTTTACATTCCCACCAACAATGAAGTAGGGTTTCCTTTTGGCCACATCCCCTCCAACAACTGTTATTGTTAGTTTTCTTGATATATGACATTCTTACTGGGGTGAGATGGCTAAAACCCACTTTTTATAATGCCACATTTTATTTGTCCATTCATATACCGGTGGACATAAAGATTATTCCTACTTTCTTACTGAGCAGTGTTGCTCTGGACATTTGTATGTGGTGATTTGCTTGAGTTCTTGCAAATATTTTAGATTGATAATATTCTGTGAGATGCAAAAGGATATTGGATCTGGGAATATGTTTGTCTTTTGCAATCTAAACCTTCCATTGCAGTTTTCATAACAAATTACAAGTAATTTACAGTCCACTTCAAGGGTAGATTTTTTTTTTGTTATTCTACAAATATTTCCCCCAATACATATGCATCTCTTCGGAATTCAGAAATAAGGGGTATCTATCTGTACACTGATGGCTCACAACTGTCATCATCCTTACTCAGAAGGCTGAGATCTGAGGGCGGTGGCCCGAAGCCAGTGAGGAAATACAATATGCGAGACACTTATCTCCAATTAACCATCCAACACTGGAAAAGTAGGTTCAGAAACTCTTATCCCTTTTACCTCTAGTCATCAGCCTTTCAAAGATATCACACCTGAATTTCAGAAAAGACTAAATTAGAATTCCAAATTCCAATATACTAATGTGTAATAAAATCATGTAACTACTATTCAGAACAGATTTGCCCTCTCATTCTTATTTCTCATTGTAGAAATTAAAATCACCAGAGTATGTTGCACATAAATTGGCAGTGACTAGTTGATTCTACTACTTTGTTTCTTTGATAATAGCTTAGCTTTGCCGCTCCATTAAACTAGAGACAAATGTCAAGGCATCTTAGAAACTTTGTGCTGACTAAACAGGAATGAAGCAGATGGGGAAAAAAACGGCTCACACCTGGAATCCTAGAGGCTTAGATTTGTGATTCGAAGCCAATTTGAGATGGAAAGTCCCAGGTTGACTTTCATTTTTAATAAAATGATATCTTACAAACATCCAGATGTGGAACTGTGGCTCGAGTGGCAGAGCACTACCCTTGAGGGGAAAAAAAGACTCAAGGACAGTCACCCACCCCACCCCTGTAAGTAAAGGAACAAAAACAGACTCTCTAATTTGGGCGCTGGTGGTTCTCATCTGTAATCTTAGCTACTGAAGATGCTGAGACTTGGAATATTGCAGTTCAAAGCCAGTCTAGGAAGAAACATCTATGAAACTCCATCTTCAAAATAGCCAGCAAAAAAGCTTGGCTGGAAGTATAGCTTAAGTGGTAGCGTGCCAGCTCTGAGTGACCAAATGTAATGTGGGAATGAACTGGAAGATTTCCACAAATTTCTTCATAAACTAGCATTAAAATTAACATTGAATATGTACAGATACTAATAACAATGTTTCCAGGGCATCTTTAGAATCTAGCAATATGTGAAACAACCTCTTGAGTTAAACCATTCACTGAAATTGACTTTGAATCAAGCAAACAAGAAAATCAAGGAATATGCAGACTTAACTGGATAAGATTTTAGTATATTGAAACTTCTCCATTTTACTAAAATGCAAATACAAGCTTATTGCATTGCTACATTTTAACAACCAAAAATGATTTCATTTTAAAGTCTACCTCTGAAATACAGAGCAAATGGATAACGTCTGTGTGACTGCTAAAATATCCTCTTTGCTATTTAATGATTTTTTTTAACTATGCTGGAAAGGTATGTGGTACATAGCAAGGAACATGAGCCTTCCTCACGTTACTGGAACATTTCCTAAGACATTTTTGTTTTCTCTCCTTTGCAAGTATCTTCCTCCTCAACCTTTTAATATATAATCCTATCTCTCTTCTCTGACAATATAAAATTTTATCTTTCTTTAGGTTATAGTTTCCTTCTGCCTTTTGCATTATTGTAAATTACAAACCCTATCAGTTGACATCTTTCTTTTCCTTGGGGGTCTCTGAGTTGTACCTGAAGTATGCATGTTATTCAATTTCTATTTGTTGTTATCTGTATGCATATGGAGATCGTGTGTACACATACAGACATCCGCGGGATCTTTGTTATGCTCCTGAGGTACAGATCTTATTAAAGTCTGTTCGTACATATATGAATGCATATATAGAGACATATAAATACACACATTGACTATACCAACTCTAGATTTGAGATATGCCTAAGAGGTATACATGTTACTAAACTATTTATTACCTGTATGTTTTTACAGAGATACATATATATACACAGATACACATGCCGTATTCTGTTTTCCCTGTGTTCTGAAGGGTGTTAATTCCAGGACCCTGACAGATTACAAAACCTATGTCTCTTATATAACATAGGATAGTAGTTACATACAACCCACATATAACATAAAGTATACATATAACTTCAATCTCCCATATAATTTGAAGAATATCTAGATCATAGTCTTAATGCAGCATGGTTTAGGAAATCATGATAAAAGAGTAAAGGTGTATACATGACTACTACACAAGATACTACTACTACATACACGATTAGTACACATGCAAGGTATGCCAAGTATTTTCTATTCGCAGTATTCCCTTCTATTTGGAAGCTGCAGATAAGGAAGACTGCTGCTGTTGCATACATCTTTAACATATAAATATATATTGATGACTCAAATAGACAAGAGGGATTTGAATAAATTTGTTTCTCCTACCATATCCGACCATGGAATACTTTCCAGGGTCTTAGATGACTCTTTCCCCCCAAACCTTGAATTTGTTTACACAGTCATTGAATTTGGTTTTCTTTTTTTTTTTTTTTTGTTTAATAATAGACTTGTTTTATTTATTTTTTTGTTTTGTTTTGTTTTGTTTTGCCAGTCCTGGGGCATGAACTCAGGGCCTGAGTACTGTCCCTGGCTTCATTTTTTTTTTTTTATTAATTGAACATAAATTTTTTTACAAGGTGTTGTGCAAAGAGGGTGCAGTTACATAGTAGGGAAGTGTGTACATTTCTTGTGATATCTTACAACCTGTTGTTCCATCCCTTGTCTAGGTCAGGTAGACACATATGCAATATACAATGTATCAAGCACATATACAGTTTCACAGACTTGGTCTCTACTGTCTCTCCGTCTCCCTTTGTTAACAGTCATATATCAGGGAGATCATGCCCCTTTGTTTTCTGTGTTCTAGGCTTGTCTCACTCAACATTATTTGTTCGAGTTCTGACCATTTCCCTGCGAATAACAATATTTCACCATTCCTAATCGCTATGTAGTATTCCATTGTGTATAAGTACCATATTTTTTGGATCCATTCGTCTGTGGAGGGGCATCTGGATTGTTTCCATATTTTGGCTATTGTGAATTGTGCCACGATAAACATGGAAGTACAAATGTCTTTTTGATATCTTGGGTTTTGCTGTTTAGGATAGATGCCTAGGAGTGGTATGGCTGGGTCATAGGGTAGGTCTATATTGAGCTTTTTGAGAAACCTCCATACTGTTCTCCAAAGTGGTTGTACTAATTTGCACTCCCACCAACAATGGAGAAGGGTTCCTCTTTCCCCACAGCCCCTCCAGCATTTGTTGTTTCCTGAGTTCAGAGTATAGGCCATTCTAACTTGGGTGAGGTGGTATCTCAGGGTTGTTTTTATTTGCATTTCCTTTACTAGCAGGGATGTTGAGCATTTCCTCATGTGTTTCTTTGCCATTTTTATATCTTCTCTTGTGAAGTCTCTCTTTAGCTCCTTTGCCCATTTCCTAATAGGTTTATTGGGCTTGGAGGGGCTTAGTTTTTTGAGTTCTCTGTAGATGACAGATATCAGGCCTTTGTCTGTTGCTGTGCTGGTAAATATCCTTTCCCATATCGTTGGCTGTCTTTCTATTTTGGTGGCTATGTCCTTAGCTGTGCAGAAACTTTTTAATTTGTGGTAGTCCCATTTGTTGAGTCTTTCCCCTATTTGTTGTGCCCCTGGGACTCTATTCAGGAAGTTCCTTCCTGTGCCTATAAGTTCTAGTGTCTTTCCTACTCTGTCCTTCAGTAGTTTCAAGGATTCAGGTCTGATGTTGAGGTCCTTGATCCATTTTGAGTTGATCCTGGTGCATGGTGATAGGCTTGGGTCTACTTTGAGTTTTCTGTATATGGCTGCCCAGTTCTCCCAGCACCAGTAGTTGAAGAGGCTATGTTTATTCCATTGTATGTCTTTAGCTCCTTTGTCGAATATCAGTTGGCTGTAAGAGTGCGGTTTTATTTCTGGGTCTTCAATTCTAATCCACTGGTCTTCCGATCTGTTTTTATACCAATACCATGCTGTTTTTGTTATGATGGCCTTGTAGTAGAGCTTGAAGTCTGGTATTGTGATACCTCCTGCACTATTTTTTTTGCCTAGAATTGCTTCGGCTATTCTAGGTTTTTTGCTGTTCCATATGAATTTATGGATTGGTTTCTCTATTTCAGTGAAGAATGTGGCTGGGATTTTGATAGGTATTGCATTGAATTTGTATAACAATTTGGGCAATATGGCCATTTTCACTATATTGATTCTGCCTACCCATGAGCATGGGAGGTCTTTCCATCTCCTTGTGTCTTCTTTGATTTCCCTTATTAGATTTTTGTAGTTTTCATTGAATAGGTCCGTCACGTCCTTGGTTAAGTTGATCCCTAGGTACTTTATTCTTTTTTTGGCTACTGTAAATGGAATTGTTTCCATAATTTCCTTTTCTGCTTCTATATTGCTGGTGTACAGAAAAGCTGCTGACTTTTGTGGATTGATTTTGTATCCTGCTACTTTGCCAAATTGGTTTATTAGGTGTAGGAGTATGGGTACTGAGTTTTTTGGGTCCTTTAGATATAAGATCATGTCGTCTGCGAATAGGGATAACTTGATTTCTTCCTTGCCGATGTGGATCCCTTTGATGTCCTCCTCTTGCCTTATTGCTATGGCTAGGGATTCCAGCACTATGTTGAACAGAAGTGGGGAGAGTGGGCATCCTTGTCTTGTTCCTGAGATTAGGGGGAATGATTTTAGTTTCTCTCCATTTAATATGATATTAGCAGTTGGTCTGTTGTATATGGCTTTTATTGTTTTGAGGAATGTTCCATCTATTCCTGTTCTCTCCAAAGCTTTTAATAGGTATGGATGTTGTATTTTGTCGAAGGCTTTTTGGGCATCGACTGAGATAACAATGTAATTCTTAATTTTAGATCTGTTTATGTGGTGAATTACGTTGATTGATTTACAGATGTTGAACCATCCTTGTGACTGAGGGATGAAGCCTACTTGGTCATGATGTATGATTTTCTTGATCAGTTTCTGGATCCTGTTAGCTAATATTTTATTGAGGAGCTTTGCGTCTGTGTTCATTAGTGATATTGGTCTGTAGTTCTCTTTTTTTGTTGGGTCTTTGCCTGGTTTGGGAATGAGTATGATATTAGCTTCGTAGAATGAGTTTGGGATTTCTCCCTCTGTTTCTATTTCGCGGAAGAGTTTGAGGAGTATTGGTATTAGCTCCTCACTAAAGGTTTTGTAGAATTCGTTGGTGAATCCATCGGGGCCTGGGCTTTTCTTAGTAGGGAGGTTCTTGATTACCTCCTGTATCTCACTGTAAGTTATTGGTTTATTTAGTTGATTTATTTCTTCTTGGTTCAGTTTGGGCAGTTTGTACTTCTGTAAGAATTGATACATTTCTGTAAAATTATTGTTTTTTGCTGAGTAGAGGTTTTGGAAATAGCTCCTTATGATTGTTTGAATATTGTGTGTACTTGTTGTAATTTTTCCATTGGAGTCTCTTCTCTTCTTTTTTTTGTGAGTCTTGCAAGGGGTCTGTCAATTTTGTTTATTTTCTCAAAGAACCAGCTTTTAGTCTTATTTATTTGTTGAATGGTCTTTCTATTTTCAATCAGATTTATCTCTTCTTTAATCTTTGTGATCTCTCCCCTCCTAGTCATTTTAGGTTCGATCATTTCTTGTTTCTCCAGTTGTTTTAGTTTCATCGTGAGGTTATTCACCTGCGCTGCTTCCATTCTTTTAATGTGGGTGCTGAGGGCAATGATCTTGCCCCTCAGTACTGCCTTAGCTGTGTCCCATAGGTTTCTTTGTGATGTGTTTTCTTTGTCATTGTGGCTTATGAATTCATTGATTTCATCTTTAATTTGGTCTGTGGCCCAAATGTTGGATAGCAGCGTGGGGTTTAGCCTCCAAGACTGTGTATAGTGTCTGTGGTTTCCTTTGTTGTTGAGGGTTACCTTTAATCCACTGTGATCAGATATAATACATGGGATGACGTCAATACTTTTGTATTTGCTGAGGTTCTTTGTGTGGGCTATGACGTGGTCTATTTTGGAATATGCTGGGTTCCCTTGTCCGAACCCGGTGTGGACCCAAACTTCTCGTCGCTGCCGGTGTGTGTCTTGGTCCGCACCCTGCCTTGTGTCCGAGGGGTCTCCCGCTATATGAATTCTGCGCTCCTGGCAGCCTGTCTGCCGATCGCCGGGTTCCCCTTTCGAATTTGGCTTTCTGATTCCAGCCCATGTTTGCTCCCACATAATTGTCTTTCTCCACTTGAGCTTGAATCTTTTGTCCTTTTTGTTTCTGTTCTCTCACTATAGTCTTCAAATTCTTTTTTTTTTCATTTTTATATTTTTAGTGATTGTGGGGCTTGGACTCAGGGCTTGGGTGCTGTCCTTAAGCTCTTTTGATCAAGGCCAGCACTTTCCCACTTGGAGCCACTGCTCCACTAGTGGTTAGCTGGAGAGAAGACTCTCCAGGACTTTCCTGCCTGGGCTCACTTGGAACAGCAACCCTCAGACCTCAGCCTCCTGGGTACCTAGGATTACAGGATAGTTTTCTGATTTGTGTTTTCCTGCTTTGCTAGAATCCATGGCCTTGGAAAGGTTGCACGTGCTCTACCACTAAGGAGTACCCCTATTTTTCCTTGTAGTTATTTTATGGATACTTGCTTTTCTTTTTGTGGATTATGGTCATCAGGTCCCAAAGTATATTTCTAAATCTTATTATAACAATAAAATATAAGTATATTTTCTTCACCTATGTTACTCAACTGGGTTAAAGCTTATATTTAATAATGATAATAACAAAATATATCATATTAACATACTAAAATATGTAGTAATAGTTCTCAGAGCCTTTTGCCTTAGTGAAATATAAACTTTCCTCCAGGTACTATTGACTAAAGTATTAGAATATTTTAAAACAATTTCCAGTTGAAACAAATGAAAGATTTGTAGGTTTGTTTATTTTCTGTGTTTATTTTCTGTAATATATTTTAAATAATTATTAAGTATTTGCCCTCCATAAAATGTCACACATCAATTCTGTATACTCTTGTAGATTTAAGAAACACTTAAAACTGTCTAAGAAGAAGGTAAATGAAAATGAAGAGTTTACATCCTACAAAGACTTAGAAACACGAGAATTGGCACTGGATATTACAATGCTCAGAGATGAGGTACATTTAATCCCTTCAGGGACCAAAAATCGCTTTACTTAAGGAAATAAAAATATCTAAATATTTTGAAGAGTGAAATGAAGAATGTAAAAGAATTTACAACCTTAATTTTAGTGGGGAAAAAAAAGAGAATGCTTTTCCAGTAAAGGAGCAAAGTCTTTATTGCCTTGTGTGTTGAATCCTGAGTAGAGAACTAAAGCCAGGCATACAGAATTGCATAACTCCAGATATGAATACTGACTCTATTTTTAGTGTGATAACACATTTGTCAAGTTACGAATAACATACCATTATAGTCAATTACTTGAATTAAGTATCTCTGTGTTTAGAGTGTATCCATAGATCTGTGATCACCTCTTCAATTTTAGGACATTCTTATTATCATTAACAGATGACCTACACCCATCCCCATTAGCCACCTTGCATCTTTTTTCTGTTTCTCCTTAGGAAGCTTCCTTTCTACTTTGTCTCTAACACTTTCCTTATTTGGGACACTTCATCTACCTAATTTCGAAACTGGTTTCTTTTACTTAGCTTTTGTTGTAGCAAATATCACTACTCAACTCTTCTTGCTTCTGAGTGGATATGCAACACATTTATTTATCCATTCATCAGTTGAAGAACCTTTGGCTTCTTTATTCTTATATGGTTGTATGTGCATAGCTATTGAGCTACTGGGCTCCTCTGTTAGCACTATCCTAGACATCGACTAATTATTACAAATAAAGGAAACCATGGGATCTAGGTTTCTTTGGGTTTGGCTGGCTTCACCTAATATAATTTTTTTTCCAACTCTTTCCATTTCCTTACAAATGGGGCGATGTCATTCTTTCTGATGGAAGCACAGAATTCCTTGCGTAAATGCCTCAACCTGGTAAAGGCTACACCTGGAGGTGTAGCTGGAGGCAGTTACCTCCCCCTTCCCTGAGGTCTGGGGAATGGAACTGAGAGCTTCATGTGTAGGAGGCAAGCATTCTTGCCACTAGGCCATATTCCCAGCCCTGTATTAGATTTCTTGATAATGGCCATTCTAACCAAGGTGAGGTAGAATCTCAATGTTGTTTTGATTTGCATTTCTTTTAAGGCCAGGAATATTGAACATTTCTTCATGTGCCCTTTGGCCATTCTTATTTCTTCAGAGAAGTCTCTCTTTAAGTCTTTAGCCCAGTTTTAAATACAGTGGTTGTTTCTGACTTTAAAATATAATTTTATGTAATTTTCAGTGGTTTGAATTTTGTTCAGTTTCAGAATAATTAAATGGACTGTATGTCAAGAATACTCTTTGACTATGATTTATTGAAACTGTATTTATATCAAAAATGGCACACAAGTTTGTGTTAGACAATTCTTAGCCAGTATCCCTTATCTACATAATATATCATTATATTTCCACAGGTCAGTGATTTTAAAGAAAAAATGGAAACCATGTCTTACAAACATGATCATCTGAATGAAAATATTCAATGTAAAATTCAGGAACTATCAGCAATAAAAAATATACAAAAGAAGTATGAATATCTGTACATGAATCAAAAAAGGATAGAAGGGGAAATACTAATCCTCACAAGTCATATACAAGAGAAAATGGTATGTCCTAGTCAAGGAGGATGGTATACACTTCTGGCTAGAGAGAGAACAAGTCATGAATGAGAGGAAGTATGAATATAACCTTTTGTTACAGGTTATTTTACGTGTAATGTGGTTGAGTTCATTTCGCTAGGTTATTATCATTCCATTATATTTTGGGTGAATATAGTGTCTCTTCCTTCTACTTTTCTCATAGAAATTTCATTGGTAGATTCCTAGAAGACAGATGACATGTTTCAGTTTCCATCATTATTACAACTTACTTGATCTTTCAGAACACTGGCTTGCGTTCGAGAAGCTCTTAGCTTTTTTGTATGTGCGTGTCAGTCATGAGTTCAAACTCTGGGATTTATATTTTTGCTTTGCTTTTTGTTCAAGGTTGGCATTCTACCACTTGAATCACACCTTCACTTCAGGTTTTTACTACTTAATTGGAGATAACCATCATCAAAGACATTACTGCCTGGCTGGTTTTTGAACTGCATTCCTCCCGTCTCAGCCTCCTGAGCTGCTAGAATGCAGGTGTTAGCGACTAGCACCCAGCTTAGCATATTATTTTTTTTAACTTGTTGGATATAAAGCGACTATTGGGAAGGAAAAAATTCTGGATTTTCTTTGGTTATAGATATTATACCACATTCTTGAGTTATTCGTAAGTTACATTTTTAATGTTAAAATCTTATATTGGTTCTATTTTTTTTCTGACTACAGGAGCACACACATAAAGGTGTTCTCAGATCTCAGATCTGTTGGAAAGCTGTTGCATGTAATATATATGAGGGAATAGGTTCAATCTCCAGGCCCACAAAAGAGTCCCCAAAAGGGTTCAACACTTTTGTGGCTCATATTTAATGATAAAAATTTAAACTGTAACATTTAATTTCACAAATTTAACGTTTCTCAGTGAATTGATGACTGAAATTTACAGAACCAAATGCATATTACTTTAGATAACCACCCTTTTAAAATATGTCTTTTTAATGTGTTTTAGAAGCAAGCAGCAGATCAAGCAAGCTTAAAAGAGTTAAGAGACAAAAATATTCATCAAAGGATAAGTCAGTTGAGACTCACATTCAAAGATATGAAATCAAAATTTTCTAAAATAAAAGCTAAAAATGATTATGATAAAATGGAAGTGGAAAGACATAAGCAAGCCTATATGGAAGTCTACACAACAAGAAAAGCCTTGTCAAATACTCTAATCCAGTAAGGGAAAACATGAATCACTGAAAATAATTAATTTGTCTGTAAGGCATAATTTTAACTGAAACAGCTTAATAAGAATGGGAAAGCTAATTACATAAACCAACTTTGTAAAATAATGCTAGGAAATGAACCTGCATTCAGAATATATTTGAGGATTACAACATGATATTTAGCATAGCTAATGTAGTGAAATTACCTTGCATCAAATTTTCATGTTCTCTGTCCCACATAATTTTATCCTTTAAATGCAAGAATTTCTACTGTGGTGCTCAGGAATGTTGCATATAAAACTTGATAATGCAGCTGGGTGGACTGCTAAATAGCCATGTGCCTTTAGTAGCCATTTCCCAGCCTCCTTCTACTTAGGACTATCTCTTAGTTAGGGATGCCCTACAATGAATGAATTTCTCTGGAACAGTTTAAATTTACAACCAAAGCATGGCTATGCTCTTTCATAGTTCCAGCTTTAAGGACCCAATAAGCTGAAATTGTGTTTATTCTATGGCATTTAAGCAAAACTACACAACTCATTTAGGAGTCATTTAGGAAAATAAAATCCTAAATATTTGCCTGTTTGTAATCTTCACAGGATGAAAGAAATTCTAGAGATAGCCAGGAGAAAATGTCAGCTTCATGAGACAGAAGACAAGATGTCTGTGTAAAAACAAGGTCTGTTTTAGAGAGCCTTCCTTATGATTCTTTTAAACTCAAAACCTGACTACCTATTTTCTGGTGCTTTATTTTTGGGGGGCTGTGAGTTTCTCTTTCTAAAGAATTACACAATTTGAGTTTTTTTTCCTCACTAGTAAGGTTGGTATTTTGCTGAAGATAATGAAAATAAAAGGAATCTTGGGGCTGGGGATATGGCCTAGTGGCAAGAGTGCTTGCCTCGTATACATGAAGCCCTGGGGTCGATTTCCCAGCACCACATATATAGAAAATCGCTAGAAGGGGCGCTGTGGCTCAAGTGGCAGAGTGCTAGCCTTGAGCAAAAAGAAGCCAGGGACAGTGCTCAGGCCCGGAGTCCAAGGCCCAGGACTGGCAAAAAAAAAAAAAAAAAAAAAAAGAGAGAGAGAGAGAGAGAAATCCTTCAAATAGATATTTTTACTTTTTTTCTTTTCCAGCTCCTTCCAGAGTTGATTCTCAAACCTTTGGAGCTTTTCCTTCAGGAGCAACTATCAAGTCATATGAAAATCTTCCTCAAGGAGAATAACAAGAATATGTAGATGCTTTAAAGAACAGGCATACTCATGAAAGTGAACATTTTTTGTCAGATTCCTTATATATGACATTTTGTTCTATATAAATGCATGATATAAAAAACTTTGTAATAAACATTTCTGCCTCTCAGTGTACCATGAAAAATCACTGATTTTGCACTTTTTCTTGACATTAATAGCTAACATGTAAGTGGATCTCCCAATGAAAATCAATTTTATTTTAACACGTATATGTATGAGTAAAGTACTTGAGACAAAGAAACACACTTAGACTTCTGGAAAAGACTGTCTTCCCCACATCACAGAACTAATTCTCAGAAATTGGTGATAAATCTTCCAGTCTCTGCCTCAGTCCTCTTCCTTGAAACTCAGCTACAGAGCCAGAGCAGCCGTGTGTCCCTTTCACCATTTATTTAGTTATTTAGTGCGTTCTCCTTATTCATAGTTCTATCAGAGCTTCATATTGCAACCTGAAATAAACTGAGCCAGTGAGAAAAAAAGGAAGCAAACCTGTTTTATGCTTTTAGAAACATTTCTCTTTTGTATTAACCTGCTGCACTATTCAAGCTCCAAAGAAGAGCTGCATTGTCGTTGTTTATGTGACATGACCACTGATGAACGCCGCTTACTCCATTATACACTGACACCATACTTCAGGGTCAATGACCAAGCACGCAGGAACACAACTTTTAAAAAGAACTAGTGTGATCAGCAAAATGAGTGTTGTACAGGCAATGAGTAGCTTAGGAATTGACCATAATATAAACCTTAATTGGATAATTTAACAAGAACTGGTTGTTACTTAGTCAAACAATTTCTAACTGACATGATCCTGTATCTATAGGACCCGAGAGACTCCACCTCCACGCTGCTAAAGCACATAGAAAAATAACTTTCAGCAAAGTAGCAATATGTAAAATCAAATTAGCAATACAAACACAAATCAATGTATAAAATCAATTATAATGAGAAACTAGAGACGGAAGTCAGGAGAACATCTCTGTTTACAGTGGCCTCAAAGATAAATGAAGTACCCAGTAATCAACCATGTCAACAAACTGAAGGATTGCTGCCACAAAAATTACAAAACCTAGAAGAAATTGAACTGCTTCTTAAACGCTAAGAATCCTTTAACTTATGCTAGCTTCCAGTATAAATCTCTGTAACAAACACTGCTTCCTCCACAAATAACCAAGGCTAAAGTCCCATAAAGTTTCTCTCGTTCTCACGCATCCTAAAGCCGACAGGCACTTGCCGCACTAGAACACAAGCCCTTTCTTTCTTTCCCTTGTCCTGCCTTGCTCAATCCATGGCTTCTCTCTTAGAGTTTAAGACTCTAGCTAAGCTTTCCAGCTTACAGGGAGGACAGGGAGAGGATAGCGAGTCCTTCTCCCCCCCCCCCCCCCCCTTGAGGATCTAGACTGTGATCTCTGAGGACCTAGACTGTGATCTCTACCCATACAGCAGAGCTGCCTGGAAAACCTGAGCTACGTGAAAACCTCTTTAGTCTGGAGTCCCAGGCCTATCTCTCACTGTCCGGCCTTGAACAAATCCTTTAATGTACCTGTTCCCCTGTTTCCCAACACTTCATGAAGCTCTTGTGGAAATTAGGTGGGTGAGCATGCTACCTTGCACATCCCTGAAAGAGTCATCTATTATTATTATTTTATTTGTTTAGCCACATGATCGCTGTGGGAAATGTCTTTTTACCAGAAGGTGTATTCAGCTGAGACTTTAGAATTGGTGTGTGTGTGCGTGCGTGTGTGTGGTGGGCTTTGGGGCTTACACTCAGATCCTCACACTTTGGGCTTTTTCTTACAAGGCTAGCCCTTTACCACTGGAGCCACACCTTCACATCTGGCTTCTGGCTGGTGAATCGGAAATAGTCTTATAGCTTTGCCTGCACACGCTGGCTTTGAACTTGTATCTTCAGATCTTTGCGTCTGAGTAGCTGGAATATCAGCACCTGGTCTAGAACTCCTGAACTGGGGGAAAGTGAACCCTAGAAAAGGACCGAAGGTGCAAACAGGCCATTGCAGAGGTATGGAAGCAAACCCTACCTTGGGACTGTGTGCATGTGTGTGCAGGGGTGTGAGTGTGTGTGTACACACACATGCGCATGTGTCAGGACTGGGCCTTGAACTCAGAACCTGGGCCCTGGCCCTGAATTTTTCTGCTCACGGCTGGCATTGAAGGTTTCAGGGAGCAATGCAGGGGAGGGAGGGGGTGGAGGGGGGAAGGATGGGGGAGGGGAGGAGGGGGGAGGGGGCAGAGCCCCTTCACTGCAAAGTACAAGAGTGGAACCCCGTGCACGGGAGCTGAGGTTGCACTGGCCCTTGGTCTGTAACAGGAGAACACAGCGTCCAGGCCGTGTCCAGCCCGGGTGGCTTCGAACTCCCATCCTCCCAGCTCACCTTCCCAGTCACTAGAGTGAAGGCCTGAGCCAGGACACCTGGGGGCTGAGCCGGGCTTGGGGCTGGGGGCTGGCGGGGTGGGGGCGGCCCGCGCCCGCCTGGGGGCCCCGCCTCCCGCCGCGTCCTTGGGCAGCGCGCCCCGCACGCGCCCCGACCCGGCCTCCAACGGCGCTGGGCCACGCGCGGCACGGTGAGCGGTGGCGGTTGTGGCGGTGGAGGGAGAAGGTGCGCAGGCGCGGTGAGCGGTGGAGGTGGACGGAGACGGTGCGCAGGCGCGGTGAGCAGTGGCGGTGAGGGGAGACGGTGCGCAGGCGCGGTGAGCCGTGGCAGTGGTGGCAGTGGAGGGAGACCGTGCACAGGCGCGGTGAGCGGCGACCGCGGACCGAGTGCCCGCGATCCCCGCGGACGAGGGGCACGGGCGGGAATGGCGTGCGGGGCCCCCGGCTCGGCCATGAGGAGGGCGCTCCGGTGCTGCTGGGGGGCGCCGGGCAGCCGGGGGGCGCGGACTCCCCGCGGAGCCTCGCCCACTACAAAGCCGTCACCAAGTGGCACCGGGCGGCCAGCGCGGGCGACGCGGCCCGAGTGCGGAAGATGCTGGTGCGGGGGAAGGCGGACGTGAACGCCGCGGACAGGCACGACCGGTGAGGACCCGGGGCCGCGGGGGGCCGGGCGGGGGACGGGACGGGAGCGGGGCGGGGGCGCAGGGGGCGGAGCGGGGGGGGCGGGTGGATCCGATCCCCCCCACGGACCCCCTACCGAGAGCAGGGCGGGGGGCAGGCGGATCCGAACCCCCCCCACGGACCCCCTACCGAGAGCGGGGCGGGGGCGGGCGGATCCGAATCCCCCCCCACGGACCCCCTACCGAGAGCGGGGCGGGGGCGGGGCGGATCCGATCCCCCCCCCCCACGGACCCCCTGCCGAGAGCGGGGCGGGTCCCCGGCACCCATCCCGCCCCCACTCGCAGCCCCGCGCCCTGGCGGAGGCGCTGCTGACCAGGGGCGCATGCGCACACACTCGAAGAGGGAAAGTCGGGGCCACAGCCTTGTGCCCTGGCTGCGCTCGAGGCCTCGGGGTGACAGGCTCGGCCCTGCAGGGCGTCTGCGGGGTTCTCCCGGGCCCCCTCTCGGGCCAGGGGCTGCCCCTCCCAGGGCTCTGCGCTTCAGCCTGATCAGCCCAGCAGCCCAGAAGAGGCCCCCGCTAAGCCAGACGCCCAGCACTGGGGGGGGGGGGTCGCCCGGCTGCACCCCCAGGCCCTGGCACTCGCGACACTCTGTAGTCATAGGAACGCATGGTTTCCCCACTAGTAGGACAGACGGACAGCCAGCGTGCGTTACAACCCCTTCAGCCAGGAGTCCACGTTGGGAGAAGTGGGGCCCTCGCGCGGCTCCGCGTCCACACTGCCCGGGGGGAGGCTGCGGCTTCGGAGCGGCTCTGCCAGGTCCTGAGAGGCCTTTGCACCCTCACAGGACGGCTCTGCATTTTGCCTGTGCCTATGGCCACCCAAAAGTGGTGACCCTCCTTCTGAGGAGTGGTTGTGAAGTGGATGCTGTGGATAGCGACTGCAACACAGCTCTGATGAAGGTAACTAGGACCCAACCGTCGCCACCTGAGAGGGACTTGGTTGACCCGCTTACCACACCAATACAGGGATGACGGGAACCTTCCTCGTTGAACCAGAACTAACTAGCAGACCACGTGTGACCTGACCACTCACTTTCTGACGCTATCCCAACAGGCTACCCAGTGCCAACAAGAGGACTGTGTGTGTATTCTGCTGGAACATGGTGCTAACCCAAACAGGAGAGATGCCTGTGGGAAAACTGCCCTCCAGCACGCCGTTTCGGTGGGGAACATCAGGATAGCTGCGAAACTGGTGGCATTTGGGGCCTACGTGGACAACATCAGAAAGGTATCTATCACCCCAATTTACTTTGAAGTGCTTGAAATACAAGTATCACTACTTAGCACATACACATCTCTATCTATCTACGTAGACGTTTCCACCATGGTAGAAATACACACACACATGCACAAACACATATGCACAAACACTTAAGCAAACTGCACTTTATAGAAAGCAATGGATATGGATATATTATTTTGTATAAACATATATATATATTCCATATACACGTAGAAAGATTGCCAGATCATTTTGGCAACTCTGTACAGACTATTTCCCAGGGAGGATTGCGTAACTGCCCCACACTTTACAGATGCAAAAGGGTGGAGGCATGAGGAACCAACAGTTAGAGAGGCAACCCCTTCAATAGTTGGTTCTTAGAAGACTTAGGAAAATATTCCTCCACTTAACTGGAGTAACTGAATACAGATGGACTATATAGTCATGAGCAGAGTGGTCATGAGGTATTTTAAATTTTCTATGGAGGCCAGAACTTACAGGTTTCTTTTATAATGAAAGTATCATGCCCAGTAGCGGGCAGGCTATTTGTAAGCCCTGAAACTTAGTAGGAACTACATGGCATATGCTCTGAAGCAACTGAAGTTTGAGCAAGCAGTACATTTCTAGGGAATTTTCACAGTGTACCAGGGTTCATGTGGACACTCACCCATGGGAGCTAGGGAGGCGTTCCTAGAGGAGCGGGCCAGAGAGTCACCAAGATGATGTTACTAGATCTTTACTCTCTGTATTGAGTGCTTACCCACACTGGATCTTTTATTGAATTTGCCAGTTCTCTTGGGAAATATAACCTAAGGTAAATATAAATATTTTTTATTGTTTCATAGGATATCCTGTTAGAAATTAGCAATGCTGCCAAGGAAGATGAACAACACATGAGCAACACATCATTAAAGAATGAAGAAGATGAAGGCAAAGTTGATGACATGGAAAAGTATGGCTATTTGATCAGTTTTTCATGACCTTGCGTGTATTCTAGATGGGAAACAATCACTCAATTCAGAAATACTAAGTAGGGAAAATACTAAATCATAAAACCTACCAAGTGAGCTGCAGGGTTAACAGCTTTTATTTAAGCTGGGCATAATGGCTTTAATCTAAAACCCTACCTAATTAATTGAGAGGGAAGGGTTAGGAGGATTGCAGTTTCAGCAAGAGGGAGACACTATTCAAACAGGAAAGAAAGTAAAAGGGCCTTGGGTCAGGACTCAAGCAGTAGAAGGCACCATAGCAAGACCCAGACCCTGTATTCAAGGACTTTTGACTGTGTGTGTGTGTGTGTGTGTGTGTGTGTGTGTGTGTGTGTGTCCTATTAAGGCTTGGTAGCTGCCCGCAAGTTTTTTGATCAAGGCTAGCGTTCTCCCATTTGAGCCACAACTGCCCCTCTGGATTTTGGTGCTTAGTTAGGGAGAGTCTCAGACATTTCTGCCTAAGCTGGCTACAAATTGTGATCCTGATCTCCGTCTCCTGAGTAGCTAGGATTACAGATGTGAGTCACTAAGTGTGCCAAATCAAGTTTGAATACTTCAAATAATAGCATTTATGAAAATTACAGCATGTAGTTTACACTGTTTGGGAGGATTCATAATACCCTCAGTATGCACTGATGCTTTATATTCTTAAAGGAAGCTCAAGCCATTTGTATAATTCATATTTGTAGTTTACTTATAGGGTTCAGAATGAAATTCTTAATTACACAAAATTTTCATCATAGTACTGTCTTATGTTCCCTTTACAAATGCAAAATGAAGCATACACAGAAACTCCAAAAGCCTTTTTGTGTGTTAGAGATCACTCCTTTCTTTACAAATATTAATAATATAGCATCAGAAGCTGATTAGTAACTGTTTCTATATACTCCATTCAATTGTTTTTCTCTTCTATTTCTAACGTGCCTTAATGTTGTTGATTTCTAATGTGATCTAATGAGTTTTTATTTTAACGGACATGAGAGTGAGAAATAAGGGAAAGTTTTCCTTCAGTGATTACAGGTTATTGTTGGGTGACACAGAAAGGAAAGACAGGCTTTATATTCACGCAAATGAGTTAATTTAGTTCATAGATTTCATACTTGCTGTATCAATGACCTTGGAAATACAATTTATATTTCCTCATTTCCAAAAAGTGTTTAGTATATGTTTATCAGTGATTGGAAAGTTGCACATGTAGAATGAATTTTATGTCCTAGAAGTAGCTCACCGATTACCTTCTTACAGAAACTACTATAACCTAATTCTCATTACATTACTTTCAAAACTGATAGTGATTTGAGCAGCAAAGAGATTGTATTCATTTTTTTTTACCTTTGTATATATTACAATATATTTTATCAGACTCCGAGGAAATGAAGAACATTTCCATTTGAAATAGTTCTCTACCTCAGAGAATGACTCAGTATTGTTAATACCTTTAAAAATGTTTTCACTAGAATTACTACCACAAAATTTGTTGTGGGAGAAGTTTTTCTGTTTTGACATTAGTGAGAATGGACAAACATGAATAGTTGAGTTTTCGAATACTTACATTGGTTAATCTGTGGAAATCTTCATCTATACACAGATAGAAAATATTATATTGATAATGTATACCTCATTATCTATTGTAGAAATTATATTCACTTAAAAATTTGAGTGTGAAGATAAATTGTTATCATAGTAAAAGGCAAACGATTTATACAATCTGAAGAGAAACCAGGCTATGAAATTACTACTTTAGTAGCCCTTAATCTTACTGTAAACTGTGCATCTCAAAATATTGTCAGGATTCTGCCTAAGCAAGGTATTGACATCTCTGCTAGAGATAGTATTGGGTGGACTGAACTATCCAAATCAATTTTTGCTGTGGCTGCACTAATTAAGACCACATGATAATACCCCTTATGGTCTCCTTGAGGGCTAAACAGATAATTTTCCCATGCTATTTACATCTGCTGCTGTTTCCTTCTCCAGCTCAGTTTTGGATGGCTGAGTTAGTGACTTCAGCTGGCAGATATCATGCAGAAGGCTAGCACAGCAGGACATAGCAATGGTGTGGGTTCTTCATCTCAGGCCTTGCTTTCTAGTGGTACTGGGACTGACTCAAGAGTTCTGCACATATGAGGAATGTGTTCTGGTACTGATTTATAGTCTCTCCAGCTACTTCAGCATCTTTATTCTTAGAGATCTGTGCAGTGTCTACTTTACTCAATGTATAACCTCTCCCTATGCATGGGTTGCAAGCAGGGCCACATCTTTGATAGTAGTGACCTGCTTTTCCTGCTTGAACAAAGCCAAGTGAGCATAAAACCATCCATTAATCTCTTAGATTTTTAGATCACAACTTTCTTGAATTTCTTAAGAACTTTAGGAGTTCTTTAAGCCCAAAGAGGATAATATCCTTTCCCAATCAGATGGGATGTGAGCAGACCAGTGGAATTCTTCGTGTCTGTTGCTTGTATTACAGTCTAATAATGAACATCTTATGTATTCTCATTGTCCTTCCTAAGATATCTCATTTCTCCTTAAATTATACATGGAAAGTGTACAAAGTTTTCTACACATCATATTTGCTTGATCTTATGCAATGTCACATCGATATCTGACAAGAGAGCTCACAAAGTGACCTTTCCCTTTATTAATCAAAATGTTAAGATGATCGCACTTATTCACAGTAAATGCCGGGGACAAGAGGAAAGCAACGAAGAAACTACTGCATCTCATGAAAATGTTCCCGAAGAAGAGCATACTAAGAAACTCCACGTGAAAACACAACTTGAAACAGATATGATACCACCAGATATGGAACTGAATGGTTCAGAGGTAAACGTGAGTGAGGTAATTAATCTTCCATAATGCTGTCACGTTCCTAACTTTATTAATAGCAAGACGAACTATGTGTGCTGATGCACTAAGTGTGGACAAGGAAGAGCCTGGTGCACTCCTGAAACTAGGAAATCTCAATGTACCTTCAGAATCCCAGGGGGAAACATAATGTGTAGGAGATTGGCTATGCAGAGAAATTATCCAAACCTGGTAGTGGCCCTCGAGGCTACTGTATACAAGAAGTGAACTTGAAGGAGGATGGAATGTATAACTGATCAAGTTGAAGGGGCCATGCTGAATGTGATCATTAGTTGAACTAGTCACCTTCGTTGAAGCCTTCCTACTTCAATAACTCCCAGAAATCCGATAAAGACAAACAGAATGTTGGTAGCCCCAAGCAATTTCTCTGGCGTACTCCCCTCTGCTAACGCATTAAACCAAACTGCGATGGCCAAGTGCCCGGATGGCAGCCCTTGCGAAACTCCCTCTTGTCCTGGGCCGCAAGGACCCCAGAAGAGATTGTTCCTCTTCTGACTCTGTCCTGGGAGGAATTCCTCTCTCCACCTTCCGGGGAGATGGGGAGGGCACAGAAAAGCCCAATATTCTTTCCAAAACCACTTGAGGCTCCCCAGCCTCTCCCCTCAGATCCCTGCCCCTCCCATGTTGCTGGCCATGCCGTCCTCCTTTGTGCCCTTTTGGGCTTTGTTTTTCTCAAGGCTGCTTTTGCGGGCACCAGGGCAGGTTGTTTAATTACCTGCTGACATCTGGGTTCCATTCCTGATGCTGTATCAGGCCCCTCTCTGTCTCTTCCTGCCTTCCTCTCCTAACTGTCCTTCTTCCCCTCTGGATTCTGCTGTTGGCTTTGGGGTTCACGACCAGGTTCTCCATCAATAAAAAGATAAAGTTGGCTCTTTTTAGTGCACATCCTCCCCACCTCCTCAGAAAATAATCATCTTACAAAATTTCCTGCTTACTTGTCCATGTAGTGGTCGTGTATGGATACAGTGGCCTTTCATTTGGTGTATAACAATGCTCAGGTTGAGAAAGACTGCCATA
>NC_063178.1:18221341-18353705 GCF_023159225.1 Perognathus longimembris pacificus
TATCTGCTTTGTACTCTATGTAGCTTTAATATCTGTTAAGTCTTGCTTCTGATCCATCAGTGATTTTTGTCCTTTATGTGAAAAAAGTAACATTATTATAATTTCTAATTAAATTCCACTAGAGGAAAGTATAAGAAATGTATGGGGGTGAATTTTCTCTTTTCTAGGATCATACAGAAAAGATTTGCAAATCAGATGACACTTAAAGAAGCATAGGCCTTCAAAGAAGGCTGAGCACAAATATCATTTATTTTACAGCACTCCAGAAGGTTTTGACAGGGCTATTAGCAAGTAGAAGTAAGCTGGACCATCAAGACAGAGCATCTTTCTTACCATGGGATAAAAAAAAAAAAAACCAGCTGTGATCTTAGGAGTTGCAGTTCATTAGACACAGTGAAGAGGTGTTCTGAAAGAAATCAAGGAACTGCAGTTTTTATTTAACTCAAATTTCCATATATATATATATATATATTTTGCAGTCATGGGATGGGTCTCTCTTACTTCAGGCATTCACTGCTTTTTTGTTTGCATTATCTGTAAGTAGAATTCTGACGTTTTTCTGAGAGCTATCCTTACTATGTGAATCTCTTTCTTACACTGGCGGGGGGAGGCATGTGTTTGTATTACAGTGATGTCCAGCTTGTTGATTGAGATAGTGTTTCACTAATTTTCCTTCTCTGGGTTTGAGTCAAGAACCTTTCCATTTCTGGCTTCTGAGTAGAAAGGAATTCTGGAAATTGCTGCCACAAACATCCCTTCAAGCATTTTTGAAGCTTTAATGTTGTGCATTCCTTAATAGTATAGAGGGGTGATTTATAGAGGAATGATTGAATTTTGAAAAAAGAACACGGCGTTTCTCAGAATAACTATAGGTTTTGGATTTCAAAATAAATGATCTTTTTTGAGCATTTGTAATGTCAGCCACGGACAGAGCAGAAACTCTCCATATCAATCCACTACGCAGCATCAATACATTGGATATAAGTGCCCAGTGGCTCTGTGATTTCTGTCGAAAATTCATAATAGTTACAACTATTTCCAAACCCTAATAAAAATTCTAGCTATTTGCTATCACAGTGAAAATAGAGAAGTTGATTCTGCATAGTTGAAACACAACTTCCTAGTAATTATGTATCCACTGATTGGCCATTGACAACTCTTTTTTTTTTTTTTTTTTGGTCAGTCCTAGGCCGTGAACTCAGGGCCTGAGCACTGTCCCTGGCTTCTTTTTTGCTCAAGGCTAGCACTCTTCCACTTGAGCCACAGTGCCACTTCTGGCCATTTTCTGTATATGTGGTGCTGAGGAATCGAACCCAGGGCCTCACATATACGAGGCAAGCACTCTTGCCACTAGGCCATATTCCCAGCCCCATTGAAAACTCTTGAATGTGCTTTTCTACATGACAGCCAGGAACTACCCATGTTAACTAACCTTTAATCTTCTGTGAAATATAAAAGTAGATTCTCAATCACTATGTGTGGATCATAGGTCCCATTTTGAAGCACACAAATATAGAACATCCTTCGTTTCACAGAACATTCTACTGGAGAGGGATGTAAAGAACAAATATTTCATAATTTCTCTGAAAGAGTATTGCTGCCATAAAGAACATTTGAGTAGAGCCAATGTGGATCAAGTCTGTTAGCTATTTGTATATGATCTTGGTTGTAAGGTGAATTCTTTTATATTCTCATCAATAATAAGATCATGGTTCACAGCTTCTGCTTGTGGATGGGGGCCAAAGAGCTGTTACATAAATGAACAAGAATTGTACTTGGTAGACAAAATTCAGAAGCACGAGTTGACAAATGCATTAACGTATTTATTAAAATAAGTATTTTAAAGGCAAGAACTCCGGGCCTGGGTGTTGTCCCTGAGTTACTTTGCACAAGGCTGGTGCTGTACCACTTAAGCTGGAGTTCACCCTCCATCTTTTTGGTGGTTACTTGGGCATACGAATCCCATGAACTTTGTCCTGCCCCAGCTGGCCCTGAACCGCAACTCTCCACTCTCAGCCTTCTCAGTAGGTAGCTACATTGACAGATGTTAGACCCAGAGCTTGGCCATAGCAAAGTTTTAACTGAGATATGAAGAACGCCTACTGAATCTCCACGTCGAGTGGAAGTTCATCTATAGGTGACATTGTGATGTCTACACAAAGAAGAGAGAAGCTGAGTTGGAGCTACTGTACACAACCCGCACAGGAACCACCGACACTAGCTCAGGGATTCTTCAGTTTCAGAGAATAATCAAACAACAAAGAACTGTTTCATTTATTACCAGTTTTTTCAGTACTGAGGTTTGGATTTAAGTCCCTGCTTCACTAGGCAAGCACTCTATCAGTTGGGTCATGTCCCTCTCCTTCCTCCCTTCTTCCTTCATTATTATTACTCTTTTTCTTTTTTAAAATTTTATTTATTAATTAAATTTTGTCGTGCAAAAGGGGTACAGTTATATAATAGGGCAGTGTGCACATTTCTTTTTTTTATTAATTAAAAAAGTTTTTGACACGGTGTTGTGCCAAAGGGGTACAGTAGTTTACATAATAGGGCAGTATGTACATGTCTTGTGATATGCAATACCCTGTTTTTCTTTCCCTTCCCTAGATCAGGTAGGCATATATACAGTACCCAGGGTACCAGGAACATATACAGTAGCCACGTGGCCTCCGCCAAAGGAAATTCCCCTAGGACTTTAAATGGAAGGTCAACAACAGAGTTGGCTTATCCTTGTCTTATAGGAACATACATGCCGCCTAGCTCTCTACCTCCTTCCGTGTGGTCCGGGGTCCATTTGCCCGTGGGGTGGTCCCCTTTCCCTCTCACGCGTGTCCTCTGGCCGGTAGGAGGTAATGAGGGAGTGAGGGCCACGGGTAAGCTCCGAACCAGGTGTGCCGCGAGAATGCCCCCCCCCCACTCGCCAAGGAGGCCGGGTACGCGTGGACATCTCGGAGTCAGCTTCGGGAGCTTCCCGAAGTTTTATTCGGGGGAGGGCTTTATATAACAGTAATGGCGGCAGGAAGAGGAGGGGCTAACTGGGTATTAACGGGACTCCACCGGAAAAATTACAACAAATACACACGATACTCAAACGATCATAAGGAACTATTTCCAGAACCTCGACTCACTAAGAATCAATAATTTTACAGAAATGGACCAATTCTTAGAGAAGTATAAACTCCCCAAACTGAACCAAGAGGAAATAAATCAACTAAATAAACCAATAACTTACATCGAGATAGAGGAGATAATCAACAGCCTCCCAACAAAGAAAAGCCCAGGCCCAGATGGATTCACCAATGAATTCTACAAAACCTTTAGTGAGGAGCTAATACCAATACTCCTCAAACTCTTCCGCGAAATAGAAACAGAGGGAGAAATCCCAAACTCATTCTATGAAGCTAATATCATACTCATTCACAAACCAGGCAAAGACCCAACAAAAAAAGAGAACTACAGACCAATATCGCTAATGAACACAGACGCAAAGCTCCTCAATAAAATATTAGCTAACAGGATCCAGAAATTGATCAAAAAAATTATACATCATGACCAAGTAGTCTTCATCCAACAGACACAAGAATGGTTCAACATCTGTAAATCAATCAATATAATTCAACACATCAACAGAACTAAAATCAAGAATCACATTGTTATCTCAGTCAATGCCCAAAAAGCCTTTGACAAAATAAAACATCCATACTTATGAAAAGCTCTGGAGAGAACAGGAATAGATGGAACATTCCTCAAAACAATAAAAGCCACATACAACAGACCAACTGCTAACATCGTATTAAATGGGGAGAAACTAAAATCATTCCCCTAAACTCAGGAACAAGACAAGGATGCCCACTCTCCCCACTTCTTTTCAATATAGTGCTGGAATCCCTAGCCATAGCAATAAGGCAAGAGGAGGACATCAAAGGGATCCACATCAGCAAGGAAGAACTCAAGCTATCCCTATTCGCAGACGACATGATCTTATAGCTGAAGGACCCAAAAAACTCAGTCCCCAAACTCCTACACCTAATAAACCATTTTGGCAAAGTAGCAGGATACAAATCAATCCACAAAAGTCAGCAGCTTTTCTGTACACCAGCAATATAGAAGCAGAAAAGGAAATTATGGAAATAATTCCATTTACAGTAGCCAAAACAAAAATGAAGTACCTAGGGATCAACCTAACCAAAGCCATGACAGACCTATTTAATGAGAGCTATAAAAATCTAATAAGAGAAATCAAAGAAGACACAAGGAGATGGAAAGACCTCCTATGCTCATGGGTAGGCAGAATCAATATAGTGAAAATGGCCATATTGCCCAAAATGTTATACAAATTCAATGCAATCCCCATCAAGATCCCAGCTACATTCTTCGCTGAAATAGAGAAAGCAATACATAAATTCATATGGAACAGCAAAAGACCTAGAATAGCCAAAGCAATTCTAGGCCAAAAAAGCAGCGCATGAGGTATCACAATACCTGACTTCAAGCTCTACTACAAGGCCATCATAACAAAAACAGCCTGGTATTGGTATAAAAACAGACCTGAAGACCAATGGATTAGAATTGAAGACCCAAAAATAAAACCGCACTCTTACAGTCAGCTGATATTCAACAAAGAAGCTAAAGACAGACAATGGAATAAACAGAGCCTTGTCAACTACTGGTGCTGGGGAAAACTGCACAGCCATATGCAGAAAACTCAAAGTGGACCCTAGCCAATAACCATGCACCAAGATCAACTCAAAATGGATCAAGGACCTCAATATCAGACCTGAATTCTTGCAACTACTGAAGGACAGAGTAGGAAAGACGCTACAACTTATAGGCACAGGACGGAACTTCCTGAATAGAGTCCCAGGGGCACAACAAATAGGGGAAAGACTCCACAAATGGGATTACTACAAACTAAAAAGTTTCTGCACAGCTAAGGACACAGCCACCAAACCAGAAAGACAGCCAACGATATGGGAAAGGATCTTTACCAGCACAGCAACAGACAAAGGCCTGATATCTGTCATCTACAGAGAACTCAAAAAACTAAGCCCCTCCAAGCCAAATAAACCTATTAGGAAATGGGCAAAGGAGCTAAAGAGAGACTTCACAAGAGAAGATATAAAAATGGCAAAGAAACACATGAGGAAATGCTCAACATCCCTGCTAGTAAAGGAAATGCAAATAAAAACAACACTGAGATACCACCTCACCCCAGTTAGAATGGCCTATACTCTGAACTCAGGAAACAACAAATGCTGGAGGGGCTGCGGGGAAAGAGGAATCCTTCTCCATTGTTGGTGGGAGTGGAAATTAGTACAACCACTTTGAAGAACAGTATGGAGGTTCCTCAAAAAGCTCAATATAGAACTACCCAATTCTAGGCATCTATCCTTAGCAACAGGCCTCAAGATATCAAAAAGACATCTGCACTTCCATGTTTATTGGTGCACAATTCACAATAGCCAAAATATGGAAACAACCCCCGTGCCCCTCCACAGATGAATGGATCCAAAAAATATGGTACCTATACACAATGGAATACTACATAGTGATTAGAAATGGTGAAATATTGGTATTCGCATGGAAATGGTCAGAACTCGAACAAATAATGTTGAGCGAGACAAGCCTAGAACACAGAGAACAGAGGGGCATGATCTCCCTGATATATGACTGTTACGGTGCGGGGAGGGGGAGACAGTAGAGACCAGGTCTGCGAAACCAAAATCTTCTTGTCAATTGGTATTTCCACAGGTTTGGGTCAGCGACCCTACATTATGTAACTAAAACCAAAAAACTACTCCACATATAAAAGTCAGAAATCGAGCTGTCAGTGGATCACAACAGGTCACCAGCTATGTATGTGCTGTTGGATGGCGAGACCCTTAAGACCTGGGGCTGCTTGGCTGTCAGCCACTCCTACCTCCTTCCTGGTCCAAAGCCAGAAGAGGCCGCCAAACCAGCCCCGCCCTCCGTCGGGGAACACGAGTGCCACCATGGCACCACCCTGAGCCCGGGGGACCGCTCCTGGGGGGACTGAGATCTCCGCCTCTGCGGGAAGTTCTGAGACATCACTGTGATGGACAGTTCATTAGCCAATCGTTAATCCCCAGTTAGCCCCTCCTCTTCCTGCCGCCATTACTGTTATATAAAGCCCTCCCCTGAATAAAACTTCGGGAAGCTCCCGAAGCTGACTCCGAGATGTCCACGCGTACCTGGCCTCCTTGGCGAGTGTGGGAGGGCATTCTCGCGGCACACCCGGTCCGGAGCTTACCCGTGGCCCTCGCTCCCTCATTACTTCCTATCGGCCAGAGGACACGTGTGAGAGGGAAAGGGGACCACCCAGGGGCAAATGGACCCCGGACCCGCACGGAAGGAGGTAGAGAGCTAGCCGTCATGTATGTTCCTACAAGACAAGGATAAGCCAACTCTGTTGTTGACCTTCCATTTAAAGTCCTAGGGGAATTTCCTCTGGCGGAGGCCACGTGGCTACTGTATATGTTTCTGGTACTCTGGGTACTGTATATATGCCTACCTGATCTAGGGAAGGGAAAGAAAAACAGGGTATTGCATATCACAAGAAATGTACATACTGCCCTATTATGTAAACTACTGTACCCCTTTGGCACAACACCGTGTCAAAAACTTTTTTAATTAATAAAAAAAGAAATGTGCACACTGCCCTATTATGTAACTGTACCCCGTTTGCACGACAAAATTTAATTAATAAATAAAATTTTTAAAAAGAAAAAAAGTAATAATAATAAAGGAAGAAGGGAGGAAGGAGAGGGACATGACCCAACTGATAGAGTGCTTGCCTAGTGAAGCAGGGACTTAAATCCAAACCTCAGTACTGAAAAAACTGGTAATAAATGAAACAGTTCTTTGTTGTTTGATTATTCTCTGAAACTGAAGAATCCCGGAGCTAGTGTTGGTGGTTCCTGTGCGGGTTGTGTACAGTAGCTCCAACTCAGCTTCTCTCTTCTTTGTGTAGACATCACAATGTCACCTATAGATGAACTTCCACTCGACGTGGAGATTCAGTAGGCGTTCTTCATATCTCAGTTAAAACTTTGCTATGGCCAAGCTCTGGGTCTAACATCTGTCAATGTAGCTACCTACTGAGAAGGCTGAGAGTGGAGAGTTGCGGTTCAGGGCCAGCTGGGGCAGGACAAAGTTCATGGGATTCGTATGCCCAAGTAACCACCAAAAAGATGGAGGGTGAACTCCAGCTTAAGTGGTACAGCACCAGCCTTGTGCAAAGTAACTCAGGGACAACACCCAGGCCCGGAGTTCTTGCCTTTAAAATACTTATTTTAATAAATACGTTAATGCATTTGTCAACTCGTGCTTCTGAATTTTGTCTACCAAGTACAATTCTTGTTCATTTATGTAACAGCTCTTTGGCCCCCGTCCACAAGCAGAAGTTGTGAACCATGATCTTATTATTGATGAGAATATAAAAGAATTCACCTTACAACCAAGATCATATACAAATAGCTAACAGACTTTATCCACATGGGCTCTACTCAAATGTTCTTTTGGCAGCAATACTCTTTCAGAGAAATTATGAAATATTTGTTCTTTACATCCCTCTCCAGTAGAATGTTCTGTGATAAGATGGATGTTCTATATTTGTGTGCTTCAAAATGGGACCTATGATCCACACATAGTGATTGAGAATCTACTTTTATATTTCACAGAAGATTAAAGGTTAGTTAACATGGGTAGTTCCTGGCTGTCATGTAGAAAAGCACATTCAAGAGTTGTCAATGGCCCATCAGTTGATACATAATTACTAGGAAGTTGTGTTTCAACTATGCAGAATCAACTTCTCTATTTTCACTGTGATAGCAAATAGCTAGAATTTTTATTAGGGTTTGGAAATAGTTGTAACTATTATGAATTTTTGACAGAAATCACAGAGCCACTGGGCACTAAGGTCCAATGTATTGATGCTGCGTTGTGGATTGATATGGAGAGTTTCTGCTCTGTCCGTGGCTGACATTTCAAATTCTCTAAAAAGATCATTTATTTTGAAATCCAAAACCTATATTTATTCTGAGAAACGCCATGTTCTTTTTCCAAAATTCAATCATTCCTCTATAAATCACCCCTCTATAATATTAAGGAATGCACAACATTAAAGCTTCAAAAATGCTTGAAGGGATGTTTGTGGCAGCAATTTCCAGAATTCCTTTCTACTCAGAAGCCAGAAATGGAAAGGTTCTTGACTCAAACCCAGAGAAGGAAAATTAGTGAAACACTATCTCAATCAACAAGCTGGACATCACTGTGATACAAACACATGCCTCCCCATGCCAGTGTAAGAAAGAGATTCACATTGTAAGGACAGTTCTCAGAAAAACGTCAGAGTTTTACTTACAAATAATGCAAACAAAAAAGCAGTGAATGCCTGAAGTAAGAGAGACCCATCCTATGACTGCAAAAAATAATATATATATATATGGAAATTTGAGTTAAATAAAAACTGCAATTCCTTGATTACTTTTCAGAACACCTCTTCACTGTGTCTATTGAACTGCAACTCCTAATATCACAGCTTTTTTTTTTTTTTTTTATCCCATGGTAAGAAAGATGCTCTATCTTGATGGTCCAGCTTACTTCTACTTGCTAATAACCCTGTCGAAACCTTCTGGAGTGCTGTAAAATAAATGATATTTGTGCTCAGCCTTCTTTGAAGGCCTATGCTTCTTTAAGTGTCATCTGATTTGCAAATCTTTTCTGTATGATCCTAGAAAAGAGAAAATTCACCCCCATACATTTCTTATACTTTCCTCTAGGGGAATTTAATTAGAAATTATAATAATGTTACTTTTTTCACATAAAGGACAAAAATCACTGATGGGATCAGAAGCAAGACTTAACAGATATTAAAGCTACATAGAGTACAAAGCATATAATATTTTCACAGTACTATAATAGATATTACCTATAAACTCAAGAACATATTAGTTTCAATATTTTGGATGATCTTAGGATTTCAAGTCAGGGGTTTATGTTTCTCTTTTTATTGTGATTGTAGAATTGATACACAGTGGGGCTACAGTTACATGAAGGAAATGAGCAAGGAATGTAAATCTTTTGGAACCAGGTCTCCCCTTCCCTCGCTTTCTTTGGGTTTTTCCCTCGCATTCCCACTGCACAGTGTCTAGTGAGTGTCACTGTTGTATTTGTTCAACCTTGTCCCCCCTTTTCTGTGCTCTCCCTTACCCTCCAAATACAAACTAACAAACAAGATTACAGGAAAAGGAAACAAACACAGCAACAATGGCAACTAAAGATGTCTCCAGTTTCCTTTCCTTGGAGTTCATTTCATAGAATATTATTGAGCCTTGGCCAAACGCTCCTAGGCTATGCTCTTTTGGCCTCACTGTGTGAATGTCCGGAGTCTTATATAATTTATCAAGTCGCAATATGCGGGAATATATATACATATATAAACACATATACATGTACACACACAATTATATACACACATAATCATTTAGTGTGCAAGCTCTTGACCACTTCAGCCACTCCACTAGCACCCTGAAGATTTTTTTCTTATGAGAGCACCATTAGGAAATGTCAAGCATAATTTAAGATAATGCTTACATAACTGACTTAATTTAGATCCATGGGAATATTGAATGACTTCAAAGACTGTCATTCATGATGAATATTTTTCTCGCTGTTGGTTTTGACTTTGTTAGATTATCATCCTGTTGTGCTTCTTTCTGCTTTATTCTTTTCTTCTGTTTTCATTTGGTGTCTCAGTATTTAGCTGTGGTTAGTCTCACACCGATAACCTTCATTCCTCAGCTTCCCAAGTGCTGTGTTTGCAGGCGTCTGCATATGCACAATGGGCATCTTTATTTTTCTTGTTATTTCTGTTAATGGAGAATATATTATCTCAGGGCCTGGGTGCTGTCCCTTAAGTCTTTATTGCTCACAGCTATTGCTGTTCCCCTTGAGCCCAAGTTCCACTTTTGGTACTACTCAGACCTCCAGGGAAGAATTACAGGCATGAGACACTAACACGCAACAGGTAATTCCCTTTATATAAAAGTTTATCTTAGTTTTAGAAATTTTAACACCTTTTGATATTTCTAAACATTATTAACTATTATGTTGGTTCCTTATCTACTTGATAGCCTCAGAAGTTAAACACAAATGAAACAATATCATTATGTATTTAGCTTTTCTAAAATATATTACACCATTTAAGTCTAATTATACTGATAGGCTATTGCATCCGTAAAATAATATCAGCAAGTATTTAAATCTCTACATTTAATTGTAGCTGCCCCATGATTGTATTGCAGGTCCATCTGTAACAGTCATAGAGTCCCCATCCTTGGAGACACTACAGCTAGTTGGAAAGAGCTTTCTTGTCATATTTTCTGTCCATCTTAGGAAACAATATCCTTAAAGCCAAATGTATCTATACTCCGGAGAGTAATTCATTCTTGAAAAATATATCTAGGGGCTGGGGATATAGCCTAGTGGCAAGAGTGCCTGCCTCGGATACACGAGGCCCTAGGTTCGATTCCCCAGCACCACATATACAGAAAACGGCCAGAAGCGGCGCTGTGGCTCAAGTGGCAGAGTGCTAGCCTTGAGCGGGAAGAAGCCAGGGACAGTGCTCAGGCCCTGAGTCCAAGGCCCAGGACTGGCCAAAAAAAGAAAAAAAGAAAAATATATCTAATGTGAGGCCTAAGTCAATTCTATTTAACCTATTCTACGTACTTAGTTTCCATTTATTTTTCACAACCCTAGAATTCAAATTATATCAAAACAAAACATGCATTATTTGATTTTTTTACTCTCAGGTTTCTTTCACAGCTTAAAATTGATGACTCATTTTCGTTATTCTGGACATTAAGCCAAATTTTCTCATCACACATATTTTATTAGTGAAGCAAGATGAAAGCAAAAAATAAGATAATAATATAGAAACATTAGATTAATACATGGTACCCCAAACCATCCACCTATTGTCACTAAAATGGTTGAAATTGTAAAATGATCTCTGGGGTATAAAGATTAAATGTATTTTGAATTCTTAATATTTTTAACGAAGCATTACGTAGTGGGATCATGAAGGAGAGTCCTATTTAGACAGATACAGAACTCATGATGTAATAAGTAAATAATGTTATCTTACCACCGTGTGCTTAGCTACAAATGACCCATCTTGGCAGGCTCTGATAGCTCCTGCCTGCAGTCCTGTCACTAGGGAGTCTGACACTGAGATCCTGTTTCAAAGCCTGATGTGAAATTCATTCTCAACTAAGAGCAGTGGTGTGTGCTCCTCCTTCCAGCTGATTCTGTCTGTAGCTGAGAGGAGTGTGTTACCAGTGCAGCCCAGGAAACAGAACGTCCATCAGAGTCTCTATCACTGATATGGGACAGGCTATGGTGCCACAACCCATGCAGAGAGGAAGGCGCCTCCCTCCCCCTCTCCTCTGCTGGGACTGGGCCCTCTCCTCTCTCTCTGGGGTGTGCGGTTCTCCTGGTTTCCCCTCACCCCACCCCCCACCAAAGGCACGTGAGTGCCAGGGCAGTTGACAAGTGTCATCCTCCCCACCCACCCCACTGCTTGCTCACTCCTGGGTGCACCATTGCTGGGGAAACCCTCCTGTGGCCCTGAGTTCAAGGCCCAGGACTGGCAAAGGAAAGGAACCCCTTCGCAGCTGGGTTTTGTAGAGGACCCACAGTAGTAGTCCAAGTCACATCTTGATATCTGTTAGTTTTGTTTGCTTTTAAACATTGCGTATCACTATGAAAATGAAGTGTGTCAAATTAATGGATTGTATTTTTCTTCTCTGATCACGTCGTCATAAGTTGGGTGGAGAGCGATGGCGCACACCTGTGATTGCAGCACTGGGCACATGGCCCTGGGGACCCCTCAAGTTCTAGGGCAGTCCACGCTGTGCAACAACTTCCAGGCCAGCCTGGTACACAGGAGCCCTTGGCTCAAAGCTCAATTCATCTCATGCAGATTCATGATCAGTGGATTTCATTTGGCAAGTGTGTACACTATACATTTATTTATGTCACTAAAGTAAACTTGGTGTCCTTGAAACAAGATAATATGTTTGGTCATAGGGATCATCTATTTTCTTGCCTATGTATATAATTCTATTTTTCTACATATTTTCAATGTTGTGTTGATGAAATTAAACCAACAATGTTACTTTGATTTTAATTTGTATCACTTTTGGAGTGATCATGTATACAGCTCTCTCTCTCTCTCTCTTTCTCTCTCTCTCTCTCTCTCTCTCTCTCTCTCTCTCTCTCTCTCTCTCCCTTCCTCCTCCCTCCCTCCTTCCCTCCCTTCCTCTCCTGGGTCAGGGCTTACATTCCAGGCCTGGAAGCTGTCCTTGAGCTCTTTTGCCAGGGCTCTACCACCTTGACCCATAGCTCCACTTCTAGTTTTCTGGTGGTTAATTGGAGACTTTCCTTCCTGGACCAACTTTGAACTATGATCATCCAGGATCAAGCAACACAAGCAGCCCAAAAAATTTTAGAAGAAAACATTTAAACATGTACAACCAGAATTAAAATTTTTATTGCTTTCAAAAAATTACAGCATGCATTTTCATGTTGTATTTTCAATATTGCCATCACTCTGACCAAAGTATAAGTGTGTCTTGTTAAGGAAATAGATCACAAACTTTATCCAAAAAAAACCCAACTATATAATTATTATTCATCTCATAAACAATTGCCTTCAATCTGGTCTTTGAAGTATTTTCAAGTGGAAATCAAAGGTTGCTTACTTCTAATTCCAGGTTTATAAAATATGAATGTGTTACAAAATTTGTAGACAGGAATTTGATAACTCAATAGAGCATATTTGGGGGAAGGATGGTCTCGATTTTACAGTATTTTAAACTGACTTTATTCCATATAATTTTCTAATAACGTAAGCTTTCCTGTTCACTGAGGAAGAAATTCTGGTAGCTCCATAGGCGTCTGGTATCTGCGTGATCAAAGTTGATGCCAACCCAGGCGGACACAGCAGACTCCTTATCACCCACCGTCTGGGCTGCTCCCTTGGTTCATCATCCTCACAGTGGGCGTGAATTCGGGAGGAACACGGTTCCAGGCCAGCCTGAGCTGAAAAGTTCCTGAGACTCTGTGAGCTGCAGAAGCTCGATGTGGCCACGCTGGGCTTCACCAGAGCGACCGAGTCGGAGTTAGGAAGGAAGGTACACAGGGAAGGAGGAGGCTGCGCAAACACGGTTGGCTGTGTATCTAGGGATGAAGTAGAAAAAAGTGAAGTTAATAAAAGTAAGGAAAACGAGAAAATAAAAGTAATGAAACAAGCAGACATTAAGACCTGTCATTAGAAAAGAGACTATTTGCATTGATTTGGGAGAGCTTGGACAGGTTCCCCTGTGTGCACTAAGCAGTCTCTTGATGGTGCATGTAGGGCTGTCTTGGGGTGTCAGCCTTCCTGTGGCCTAGGGGAGCTGGGGTGTGGGGTGTGTGTGTGTGTGGAGGGTGGGGGGTTGTTGAGTCCTGTCTGGAACCCTTGAGTTCTGCAGAAGGGTAGGGCTGCTTCTATCTGCCCTTACCTCAGGAAGGGAGCAGTCCTGCCCTGGGGGAGACCCTCCTGCCCTGGGGGAGCCCATCCTGCCCTGGGGGAGCCCTCCTGCCCTGGGGGAGCACTTCTGCCCTGGGGGAGCCCATCCTGCTCTGGGGGAGCACTCCTGCCCTGGGGGAGCCCATCCTGCCCTGGGGGAGCACTCCTGCCCTGGGGGAGCCCATCCTGACCTGGGGGAGCCCGTCCTGCCCTGGCGGAGCCCATCCTTCCCTGGGGGAGCACATCCTGCCCTGGGGGAGCCCATCCTGCCCTGGGGGAGCACATCCTGCCCTGGGGGACTACATCCTGCCTTGGGCACAGCTTTTCCTCCTCAGATCTCTTTACTGGGTTGAAAATGGGCGCTGCTGACTCAGCCTCAGGTTTCCTGCTGGCTGCTCTGGCAGGGTTGCTGGGCGCCATCTCCATCTCCAGAGGAGGGGAAGGGCTGCCTTCCAAAGGCTGCTCTGGGCGGGAGACTGAGGGGGTCTATCCCGGTGAACTCACGCTTTCCCTTGGGTTTTTGGTCCATCTGCGACTTGTGTCTGTCTGTGGCTTGCAGCCAGGTTTCCACATGCACTGGAGGTGAATGGAAAGTGAGTGCTCTCTCCCCTCTCTCCTACCCTCCCTCCCTCCCTCTCCCCTTCCCTCCATCCCTCTCTCCCATTGCTCATATCTTGGTTTTGTCTGCTGCTCTGGCTGCATTACCGCTGTCACCGCCTCTGGAGCGGCCTGTGCTCAAATCCGTCTTCTTAAGCAGGCTTCCTCTCTGCCCTGCATCTCTGCACTGGTTTGGCTCCCTGGATGTGCTTCTCTAGTTGTGGACTTTCGCTTGGAGAGAGCTCAGTTAGTGCCCGGCTGTCCCTCTGCCCTCTTCCTCCATCCCCTAAAATTCCCCTGCACAGAAAAGGAGGCCACTAGTAACCTCATAAGACAGCCTACAGAATGGACAACATTTGCCAGGTCAATGCTGGACAATGGCCTAATATCCAGAATAATACAGAGAACTCAAGAAACAAAACCTTGTAAGAATCAATACTCAATGTATACATGGGCCTATGAGGTAAAGAGACATCTCAAAGGAAGAAATACAAATGGCCAATCGACACATGAAGAAATGCCCAATATCCCTGCCCATAAAAGAATCCAAATTCAACCAACATTGAGAATCCATCTCATTCCAGTTAGAGTGGCCATCACCAAAGATATTACCAACATGTCCTGGCACAGGTGTGAGAGATAACTAACCATAACCTACTGCTGGGATATACACTTGTTCAACTATTGTGGAATATTTGGAGATTCCTCAAAAACCTAAACATAGGATGTCTCCATGATCCAGGAATACTACCCCAAAAGACTACAAATCAGGATACAGCAAGGCTACTTACACAACCATGTTCACTGATGCACTATTCAACAGAAATAAGCTATGGAAATAAACCCAGATGTGCTTCATGGATGAATGGATCAACAGAATGTGACATACATACAGTCACACACACACACACACACCTACACACACACACACACAAATTTTACTCATCTGTCAGGCAGAATGATATTTGTAGAGAAAGGGATGTACTTTAAAAAACTATATTGCATGTTGAATCTTACTAAAGTCTTCACAAGAATGAGATTCCATGGTCTAATCCTTTTGAATAATTACCAGTTAGGCAACATGAGTATCAATACCTGAAACATGTTTTGAGAGGAAGGGTGCAAGAGTTGGAAGCTAAAATGAGGACTGACCCAATAAAGTGAAAAGAAATAATGAGCAAATACATTCATATTCAGTGTATACACATGAAAGTGGAACACAGAAATCATATTAGACAGTTCCTCCTGGGTAAGTGGGGACAGAATTTTGAAGAGGTGATTCAACTTAAAATGTCTTCTATGATAATCAAGATATGTATCTGAATCTCCTAAACTTGAAGATAATTTTTAAAAACCCCAAATATTGGGGCTGGGAATATAGCCTAGTGGCAAGAGTGCCTGCCTTGGATACATGAGGCCCTAGGTTCGATTCCCCAGCACCACATATACAGAAAACGGCCAGAAGCGGCGCTGTGGCTCAAGTGGCAGAGTGCTAGCCTTGAGCGGGAAGAAGCCAGGGACAGTGATCAGGCCCTGAGTCCAAGGCCCAGGACTGGCAAAAAAAAAAAAAACCAAATATTAGTTCAAAACTTGAAGTTTAGCCTGGTGTTGTAGTTCACACCTTGAATCCCTGCTACACAGCAGACTGAAGCAGGAAAATGCACAGAGCAGAGTGCCATCCTAGCTCTAAGTAGATAAATCTTCACTAAGTGAATACATTACTATTTTTCAATATATATCAAATGACACCAAAAGGAAAATACATCTTTGTTATCACAGAATTGATATTTAATTCCACTAAAGCATTAATGTCAACTTTGTGGTTTAGGTTCTACTTAAACAATGGGCATTTTGACAGAACAAGTAATAATCATTTTTGCATAGAACATCTACCTGAAGATTTGTTTTGAAGCAGTTCAAAATAGTATAAAACTTTTCATTGCAACATATTATTAGAAATGTTATTTTTACAACATTTTATATCTTTCATCCATTAAGAATAATTCCAATAACATTCAGAAATAACATTATCTTTTAAGTTTTCTGTTATAACATAAATTTTCTTTTATGAACCTAATTTATACATTCTCCTTAAAAATGCCATGTTATCATCAGTTTCCACATGTGAATCTTGACTTCAATAGTACATCATAGAGCAGAAGTTCTAGCAGACCCAGACTCAAATCTATATTAGGTGAACACAAAACAAAACATGAAAGCATTATAGTCTTTATCTCAAAGACTTTTAGTTAAGTAAGCATGTGATAGTAAACTTATGAAGGATTATATAAATGTTAATAAGAATAAAATTATGGGCATTGGGTATGGTAAGTTATGTGTATGGCAGAAGGAGAGAGAGAACTACAATACAAAATGATATTCAAATGTAATTAAACCATATTGGTGACTAATTATTATGTGGCTAACTGTGGAGGTTCTATATATTTGGATTTATTCATTAACTCAGCAACCATTTATTCAACCACTTACACAAGCACTGAAATTCAAGATCACGATATACTCCATTCTTCATCAATCTCTTCCTTGCTTCTGGAAAATGAGATCAACGGGTGATTTCCAGGCAGAACTATACTTACCATAACAAGTATAAAGGTACTTGAGCACAAGGGTGGGATGTATTTCTCAGTTTTGTGCCAATGTGAATGCATTTTGTTGTAGTTATTACATTAATAACTGAACTTTGATAAGGAGGGAAGTAAGCCATACAAATTGCTACACATTGTAAGTAGTTCACACTGACTAGAGTTACAGCAACGAAGGGTAAGTAGAAAGCACCAAGGCTGAATAAGTTGATGTAAATAAACTTAATTTGAATATTTGCCTTTCATACCAAGGTAGTTGGAAATTTCATGAGTGCAAAAGATAAACACGGGGCTGGGGATATGGCCTAGTGGCAAGTGTACTTGCCTCAAATACATGAAGCCCTGGGTTCAATTCCCCAGCACCACATATACACAAAATGGCCAGAAGTGGCGCTCTGGCTCAAGTGGCAGAGTGCTAGCCTTGGGCGGGAAGAAGCCAGGGACAGTGCTCAGGCCCTGAGTCCAAGGCCCAGGACTGGCCATAAGAATAAAAAAATAAGAATAAATGAATATAAAACACACAAAAAAGGTAAACACTTATATTTGGAGACATTTAACTAAGAAGTGGAGGATGCCTTCATTTGCTAAGAATAGTCTGAGAGTTTCAAGAGATGACAAGTGAAAAAAGTGCTGAGTCACAAAAGAAAATGCACATGAAACTTGATAGTTACTACAGTGATGAAAGACACGTGGGAAGTTAGTCTACAGGAGGGGTGTTGGTTTTTAATCCCTTCCATTTGAATTTTAATTATATGTTGTAGGTCTGTTGGCCAAATAAAAAGAAGGGGTGCTAATTGCTTTGTTTCAGAATATCAACACACCTAAGTTAATTTATAACGTTTGGCAACATACCTCCTGGCAGTCCACGAGTTATAATTCTTCCTTCTTCATATCTTGAAATAAGCCAAATATGACATCTATTATTTGAATTCAAAAAGAGATATCATCCTGGAAATGACTTACAGCTTATGAAATCTGAGCTTACATAAGGATGTAGAGACTAAGACAGTTTGAAGAAAGTTGTGAAAATGTCACCCATGTAAAATTAACCTACATTCACTTTATGTAAAAAGTATCCATATATAATGCTACTTAATCTGCTTAACATTAAAATGAATACTTCTGTACTAATTATGCTGTGAGTATTCACTAATGTATGCACAATACAACCTATATTATATATTCAATGCATTTTCAATGCAAGTCAATGGTTTTCACCAAAACTGCTTTCTTTCCCCGCACAGTTTTAACATCAATTACGTGTAAAGGCTGTTTCACTTATGTTTCACTTCATATATGCCTATAATGTACCTTATTCATTTTTCCTGCATCCTTCACAATTGCTTCCTAAACTAAATTTAATGCATTTCCTTTTTAAGTTTTTATACACGTATGTAACATATTTTGATCAATTGTTTATATTCTCCATTCACTCTCTTTCCTCTTACCATCTCTGCATGCTGGACAAGATTTTATAGCTCAGTCAGTCACTTCTTAAAAGTGTACTCTACTTATCAGAAGGCTTTCACCATAGTATTTCATCCATGCATATATTGTACTTGAATGAAATGTGCCCTGTATCTACCTTTTCCTAAATATTTAATCACTTATTTCAAGTTAATGAATCTTTTGCTCGAAAGAAACTTTCCATTCTCTACTTAGCAGACCCTAATGACAATACCAAAATACTTGTTAGTATGATCAACATCTTTGGAAATACAGCTGGATAGAGAATTCAATATTCAAAACTCACTAATCTTTCTATAGTCCAATAATGAACAGGTTGAGAAAGAAATTGAGAATAGCAATAACTTCCAAAACAATTAGAGACCCATAAATAAGCTTAACAAAGGGATTAAAAGACATCAATAATAAAGTCTATTAAATAATGACATAAGAAATAGAAGAAGACATCAAGGGATGGAGAGATCTTCCAAGACCGTGGAATGGCATCATTCAATCATGAAAATGACAATATTGCCAAGCATTGCAACTTACTTATTTTTACAAATACTCATCAAAACCCCAATGCCATTCTATATAGAAATAAAAAGTCATTCCAAAAATTCATGGAAGAGAATTAAAGTCTCTGAACAACAAATGCAATTGTGGATGTATCATAATACCAGGCTCCAAAGATATAATAACCAAACAAGTGTGCTCCTTGCAAATAGAAATCCTACAAACGAGACCCAAAGACCAATGACACTCTATAAAAATTAATAAAGCACACAGCTTCAGCTATATCGTTTTTGACAGTGGAGATAAACACAAAGCCTTGAGAAAAAACAGCCTCTTCATAAATGGTGCTGACAGAAATGGTTATCTCCTTCAGGGAGACTGAAACGAGACCCTTCTCTCTCACGCTTCTCAGAACTGATTCAAACAAGGAGACATACAACCACACAACAGCAGCTATCCGGTATTTGACAAAGCCTTGTTGCTGTTATCTAAGCACAGATTATTTTGATCTTTACTTGACATGCAAAATCTATTTTAGTTCTCAATAGTTCCCCAAGTCAATATCAAGAAATCTAGCAGACATGAGACTCAAAGTGAACATACCTAACCTGCAGTGCGCAGTCCTCCAGAGTGGAAGATTGTGTGTGTGAGCCTAGGTTACCACCTCTTCTCCTGGAAGAAAACTTTTTGAGTTCACAGGAAGTATGATTTCCAACACTAGGGCAAAAATGTTGGACAGACTCTGCTCTACTGGCTCTGGAAATGAGGATTCCACTTGTCCTCCTCCAGTCTCTTAACGGACCTGTGAAAATCCAAACAGCAAATGCCAAATCATTCCTTTATATTAACAAAGTAGGACTATTTAAAAAATACCTATAAAATAAAACTTAATTTCTTTTAAATTTTATTTTTACCATCAGTATTTGTAAGAAAATTTCTGTTTCAAACAATTTCATCCTATAGAAGTACACATATATTTACAGGAAGATACCACTCTAGAAAGTCACCCCAAAAAAGTAAGGAGGACAGAAGTGACTTTCAATGATTTCTGGGTTAATAGGTTTCCCTTGCTTATGATAGGTCATTACTAAGACAATTATTCAGAAAATGTTTAGAAATGCCTGTTTTTCAAGTATGACTGTGTGAGAAGATTGGTGTATTAATTTGGTTGCCACTACTAGCCATTTTACCATGCAAAACATATGTTAAATCACCATACTGAGGAGCAAAATCAAGAATCACATGATTATGTCTCTGGATGTGGAAAAAGTGTTTGATAAAATCCAGCACCCATTTATGATGAAAGCTTTGGAGAAACTAGGATTCCAGGGAACATTTCTGACTATAATAAAGTCTGTCCATCACAGGGTAAAAAAAGACAAACAACTACAAAAGCAATACTTGCAAAACTGTTTGGTATAAGTGAACTGAACACCTCGGGGTGGGGGTAGGGAAAGGAGAAGGCGGGCGGGGGGTATGAGGGACAAGGTAACAAAAAGTACAAGAAATGTATCCAATGCCTAATGTATGAAACTGTAACTTCTCTGTACATCAATTTGATAATAAAAATTCGAAAAAATAATAAAGTCTGTCTATGACAAACCCACAGCAAGCCTTATACTTCATGGTGAAAGTGAAAGCCATTTCCTTTAAAATGAGAAGCACAAAAAGGTTGTCTGCTCTCTCCTCTCCTTTTCAACACAGTACTGGACTGCCTAGCCAGAGCAATAAGGCAAGAGGAAGACATAAAGGGGATCCAAATAGGAAAAGATGAAGTCAAACTCTCTCTCTTTGCAGATGACAAGACCCTGTATCTTAAGAACCCAATAGACTCTACTTCCAGGTTACTTGAGGTGACCCAACACTTTGGCCAGGGAGCAGGATACAAACTAAATCCTCAAAAATCAATGGCTTTTCTCCATGTCAACGACCCGAAGAGCAAGGCTGAAATCAGGAAAGCAACTCCTTTGGCAATAGCCTCAAAAACCATAAAATACTTAGCAAATACCTTAGCCAAAGAAGTCAGAGACCTCTATGATGAGAACTTTAAAAACCTGAAAAAGGAAATTAAAGCAAAACTAAGGAAATGGAAAAACCTCACATTGCTTCTGGGTTGGGAGGATCAACATGGTGAAAATGGCAATATTGTCAAAGGCTATCTACAAATGCAATGCAATACCCATCAATATCCCAACACTATTCTTTAACAACATAGAGGAAGCAATCCAGAAATTTCTATGGACCAATAAACGACACCAAATAGCAAAAGCTATCCTAAGTAAAAAGGATAGTGCTGAAGGAGTTACAACACCAAACTTCAAGTTGAATTACCAAGCTATAGAAATAAAAACTGTCTGGTATTGGCACAAGAACAGGCCTGAGGACCAATGCAATAAAACTGAAGACCCAGAAATGAACAAGCAGACCTATGGCTACATAATCTTTGATAAAGTAGCTAAAGACAGGATGGAAGACAGCCTCTTCAACAAATGGTAATAGAAAAACCAGCTCAACACCTGTAATAAACTGAAACTAGATCCTTACATAACACCCCGCAGCAAAATAAATTCCAAATGGATCAAAGACCTTGAATTAAAATCAGATACCCTAATAACATTGCAAGGAGGAATAGGAGAAACACTTGGGCTCCTTGGCACAGGATGAAACTTCCTTAATAAAGGCACAGAATTTCAACAAATGAAAAAAAGTAGGACAAATGGGACTGCATGAAACTGCAGAGCTTCTACAGGGCAAAGGACATAGCTGCCAAGATAAATAGAACGTCCACACATTGGGAGAAGATCTTTACCAGCCATACAATAGAAAAAGGCCTCATATCCAAACTATACGTAGAAGTCAAAAAAATAAATTCCTCCAAAACAAATCCTCAAAGAACCAAAAGCCCCCTCAACAAATGGGCCAAAGACCTAAAAAGAGACTTCTCTGAGGAGGAAATGAGAATGGCCAAGAGACACATGAAGAAGTGTTCTACATCACTGGCCATAAAAGAAATGCTACTCAAAACAGTACTGAGATTCTATCTAACACCAGTAAGAATGTCCAATATCAGCAAAACTAATAATACCCAATGCTGCAGGGGATGTGGCCAAAAGGGAACCCTACTACAGTGTTGGTGGGAATGTAAGCTGGTTCAACCACTCTGGAAAGCTGTATGGAGATTCCTCAGAAGGCTAAACCTAGAGCTCCCTTATGACCCAGTAGCCCCACTGTTGGGCATCTACCCAGAAGACCACAAGCAAGACCACACTAAAGCCACCAGCGCAACAATGTTTGTCGTAGCACAATTTGTCATTGCTACAATATTGAACCAACCCAGATGCCCCTCAGTAGAAGAGTGGATCAGGAAAATGTGGCACATATACACAATGGAATTTTATGCCTCTATCAGAAAGAATGACATTGCCCATTCGTAAGGAAATGGAAGGACTTGGAAAAAATCATACTAAGTGAAGTGAGCCAGACCCAAAGAAACATGGACTCTGCGGTCTCCCTCACAGGGAATAATTAGCACATGTTCAGGTTAGTCATAAGAGAGATCACAGTAGCTCAACAGTTATGACCATATGAACACATAAGATGATGCTAAGTGAAAAATGAACTCCACATTATGGAAACAAGTATTATATCGTTGTTGTAATTTTATTTTCAACATGCCATGTGAAACCGTAACCTTTATTTCCCTCGCGCATTCCCTCCCTTTAGTTGTACCTCCGCTATTGCTGTATCTCATCTGAGTACCGTGGATACTGTATATACGTGTATTCGAACTAGGGACGGGAAAGGAAATGTGAAAATTGAGAGACAAAGGATAAAAAGGCAAACGACTCCAAAAGCAATACTTACAAAACCATTCGGTGTAAACCAACTGCACAACTCATGAGGGGAGAGGGGAAGGGGGAGGGGAAGGCGGGGGAAAAGTGAGGGAGGAGGTAGCAAGTTGAACAAGAAATGTACTCACTGCCTTATGTATGAAACTGTAACTACTCTGTAATTCACGTTGACAATAAAGAAGGAAAGAATAATCGTACTCAACATTCAACACAAAATACAATTAAGCATACCTGAACGCTGGTATTGAGGAAAGTCATTTAGCAATGAAAAGGAATCATCTGGCTGCCGTTTGCTGTCACCATGCATGCATTCTTTGAGATATCCAGCTTTTAGCGTGAGGATTCACTCAGAACAGCAACATCTAGGGAGGAAGATGGTGACGCGGAGATTAAAAGACCACAAGCAGCTCTTGGCCCATTTCATCCTCACAAGGTGTCAGGGGTGGGACCTGCCGGCTCTGCCTTCCTCACACTCCCCAAACCTGACCAGAGATTTATAGTTTCACGGCTTTGGAAATTATATACCTTCCCATTATCATGTCATTATTTTTTTACATCAGTTGAGGACAGCCTGGTTCTGCGCACTCTCTGCTGGTAGCAAGGTCATAGTCAAGATCAGGTGTTGAGCTACAAACTGACAACTAATTAGCTCTATGTCGAAATATGAGAAAAATATGCACATGAAACTGAACTAAGATGAAGGAATTCAACAGCAGTAGACTAGTCTTTTATAAGTATCAGGGAATTAAATTCCTTCAGAATATTATGCTAAATTCTATTTACTTTTCCTTCCCAGTGACCTCACTGTCTCACTACAAATTATGCTTTTGAGACAAGTAGCTACGTTTCGTTAGTATGATTCCACTTTGACTTCTATAGCTTTTTGGTCTGGACCTTTTCGTAAATCTCAAGCCTATGAGAGGGCTCTGCACGGTCTTTGTAGGTGTCCTTGAAGATCAATTTTGTGAAGATTTTGTCTTATAGAGCCGACATCCCATCTCCATGAGCATGTGTAAAGTAATTATATTGTTTCCCATCACTTCTGCCTCAGTGGTTCACCAAACAATCAATTTAAAATATATTAACATGCTGCTGCAGCTTAAATTTATTATCTTATCAACTGCATTTCATCTGAATGATGTGAGCCTAGTTTTTGCTGTTGGAGATTGCACACTCCATATTATGCATATGACATAAGTATTCTCACGCCAATCAATGCCCTCATATCTGACGCATTCTTATTTTAGTCCTCTAGTTATATGGTACCTCATAGAATGACAAATTCAATATTTTCCCATTAAATACATGACTTCAGACAAATATTAGAAACATTTAAACATTTGTACAACACAATACTTAGGGTTTTCCTAGTAGTCTAGATGTTTGCCAACAAGTCTTAAAGAAATCAATTTTCTAGTGAATGTAGGTATTCTGATATAAAAATGAATGCATAATACTGATGAAAATGAACTATTTCCTAGGAAAACAGATATTTCATGTTTCCAAGTGTTACTTTTCAGAGACCTTCTTGTATACCATAATGAATTTATCCTACGGATGTTTATTTATATATTTACAACAATATTCCTCTCCAGCACATCATTCAAAAAGAGTCAGGGCAGGAGTGGCTGTCATGGTGTCTGTCTGGATTCGCAATGTTGCCAGCACCGTTTGTGGACGAACCTGTCTTTCTTCCATCCTGTTTTCTGTCTTTTTTTTGGCTCCCTTATCACAGATGAGGTGGCCGCGGGTGGGTGGGTTCATTTCTGGGTCTTCAGTTCTAGTCCACCGGTCCTCAGGCCTGATCTTGTGCCCTGCCCACGAAATGCACTCCCTGCTCTGCAAGCTCCGCAGTGGGAAGGGTTAAAGGTATTTCACTCACCTGCATGGAGAACGGCACCTGCGCGTGTCCTCCGAGGCTGAGCTGGCTTCCTCTCTTGCGGTCCTCCCTGCGGTCCTCCCTCTAGCATGGTCGGGGTGGCGTGCCGTCCACTGGTCCTCCCTGAGATCCCTTCTCGTCCTGGGTGAGGGTCTGGACCGTCCCTGCTGGGATCCTGCGTTGCCTCTTGCGGGCCTGCGGTAGCTGCTTCGTGGGCTGGGGTTGGGGATCCGTGGCTCTTCCCACCAGGAGGACGAGCGGGGGAAGCAAAAAGGGGGGTCAGGAGTGTGACGGGGACACCAGAGTCCAGGTCATCAAACTGTGGGCAGAAATATTTCCCTTGCTACAGGAATTCTAGGACATAACTTAGGGCCAACTTGAAGTTGTTCATTTGTTTTTAGCACAATTTTTGTGCATGCTTATAATATCTAAAACTTATTGTACTTATGTGTATAAACATAAAAAAGGATTCGTTGTCTTTAGTGCATAAAAGCCACTATAACTGTCAAGGGTTGGTCATGTTATCTCAATCAAGTTAAACCCAAATAAGGGGAAAAAAGCAGTAAACAACCAAGGAGACTTGGTGACTGGGTAACGTTGATTCTGAACACGTGGGGTTCATCAGGATGGCATGCACAGGTTAAGATTGGTTTGCTTCTCCGCTACTTCGTTGAAGAACAGCGTTGTGTTAAAAATGTTGGTTATGTTATCAAGACTTATCCAGGAATGTCTCATACGAAAATATTGAATTCCAGACCTTTGATATCGTTTAGAGAGGTTAAATGAAATCTCTTAAGTGCTCAAATAAAATCTAATTATGAGCTCTTGGCTTTAAATATAGCGAAAAGATTTTGAAAGTTCAATTCAAGATTTGGTGTAACATATCTATACAGTACAAATTTTCAATACTCATTGTAGCAAACTTTAAATCATCAGTCAAATTAGCCAGTGTACATGTCATTCTAAATTCTAAAGATACCACAGAAGCAGTCTAATTTAACCTTAAAATAAGCACTAAACACGTAGCATTTCAACTTAAAAAGTTGGTTTAATATAAACATTTCTTCTAAAAAATGGGATGTTTGGCCTCTGGTTAGGTTAACTGTAATTTAAGTTTATTTAAAAGGTTTCCAAAGATAAAGATTAATACACAGAGTTAGAGTAAGGTATTTACTCTCTGTAACAATGAAATTATTTGAAAGAAAAATATTACTTATCAAGGTAATTGCTTGTGTACTATTGATACTGTCAAGTTCTACTGAAACTTAAAAAAGCTAAGTCTGGCTTTTTTTTTTTTTCACCATTTTCCCAGCACCCAAACTAACTTTTTTTTTTTTTGGCCAGTCCTGGGACTTGAACTCAGGGCCTGAGCTCTATACCAGGCTTCAAAAAGCTAAGTCTTAACTAAGCAGAATTTTATTTAAAGAGCAGTTTATAAGTCTAATAAATTGTTACTTATAACTAAGTATATAAAACTATACATGAATTCTTTTTTTCTACGTTGCTAACTACGCTGTATCTCACTTATTAAAAAGTTTTCGTCTCCATTAAGGCCTATCGAAATAAATATAAATGGGGAAGTAAGAGTATATCCTCTAGAGATCTAAAAGGTAATGATCTGCTGGTAAGAACTCACAGTTAAGGAAGGAAAGGACTTCTGGAACTCTAACCCCTCTATAGATCAGGGTTTGTGTAGCTCCTACCCCCAGAAGCAAAGTACTTTAGCCTCCATCTGACTGAATAAATTGCGCATTTTTCTTTCTTTCAGTTTTGAGATTGATTAATTATGATTTCCACAGTTAGTGTCCCCACTTTATTTTTCAAATCTTTACCTATGGTCGCCCTGTCATTAAGCCATATCCCTGCAGTGTTCCACGGAGAATCACAAAATAAGTCCATCACCAACCTGTCATTTATCCTCCTTCCAGAACAGGACAGCAACCGAGAACAAAGAGAACACAGTGTCCAGGTAGTTTCTGCCTGGGGTGCGAGCTACTCAGGAGGCTGAGAGCTGAGGCCTGAGGTTCAAAGGCAGCCAAGACAGCAAAGTCCCTGTGTGGTTCTTGTCTCCTATTCATCATCAAGGATGCTGTAGAGTTAGAGCTGGAGGTGCTGTACCTCCAGCCTTGAGCACAAAAGCTTGCATCCAACGCTCAGGCCCTGAATCAAAGCCTCAGGACCAGCAAAAAAGAAAAGACCTAAAGGAGCTTCTTTTCAGGTAAAAATGAAATTAGGTGCACCAACTAGATGAGTGGGTACATTTCATAGGAATAATAAAGTTTGCACTATTGACTTAAAATAACTTACCAAATTATAATTTTGGGGAAATACTTACATCTGATCTTGCAACTATAATTTGTCCTCCAAAATGGCCAGACCTAGGTAGCCATGATATGGGAAATGGAAAAAGAAAACAGAAATGTTAAGTGTCTCATAAACACATGATCAGATGGCAGTGGCAGGAACAGATCACTTTAGAATTCTAGCATAGGTATGTAACTTAGGCATTTTTTTTCTTCAAAATTTGGCTCAAACTACCATCTGAGTAAACGTAAGGCACTTGGCTTAGCAGCCTGCAATCATAGCACTGACAAGGCTGAGCATGAAGGGATATTTCATCCTAGACATCTGGGCTCGCTAGTGAGATCCTGTCTAAAGAAGCAAAAAGTGCTATATAAATTAATGGATGAGTAAGTGAATGTAGAACAATGATTTATGTATTTAGATATATGCATGTGATTAAAGAAAAAACACATATGCAGATAATATTCATAGAGTTACTTTAGTCAAGGAACTGATTATTCTATAGCAAACTGTTGTTAAGAAACTCACATACCAATCTTAATCCATACATTAGGCTATTCTATTAGGCAAGGACACAGTAAGACGATGATAGCAAAACAAATAATTCCTATAATGAAAGGGGCTTTTCAAATAACATATTAATTTAAAGCTTGTTTTAATTATAGTCAACTTATTTTTCAAGTATTGCCTCCAAAACTTTTGCAATGCACCAAGAACAGAAAACTGTGTGTGTGTGTGTGTGTGTGTGTGTGTGTGTGTGTGTATGTGTGTGTGTGTGAACTTACTTTTCTTGCTCTGGTATGGTATGGTAACACATGATAACTTTATTTATAGAAAGTCACATTTATTCTCAAATATCTCATTTAATTATACTTTTTAAAGATAGTTGAAACATTTTTAGTTTAAATACATGTATCGAATCGAATTATTAGGAAATGAGCATCACTTGAAATGGGACACATTTGTTGACTTGTGCTGCTTTTTAAAACAGATTATTGTCATATTTGTATGGCACAAATAAGTCAACTGTACTTCTCAATAATTCATCAAATCAAAGACAGAACGTGTCTGAAGTCTGAAATCCAAAATGAAAAAGATACTGTAACTAACCTAAAGTTTTCTCAGGAAGGCGTCCACCTTCTCAAATGCAGATCTTAGTCTTGGGCTCAAATCCGCATAGTCTTCTCTTGCTGAAAAATGCGTCCGAGGTCCCAGAAAACTCTGAGAATTTCTCTCAGTAGGGTTGTTTAAGCTATTCCTGGTAGTAAAAGTTTCAGACGATGTTTGACACAGATGAACTCTTAGATGAAGCTTACAATTTTCATCCTCCAGTCTCTTAATCTTTCTTTCACATCTGCAAAAGGCAAACATCCAGGAATCCATCTTTCCCTGAGTTAGACCCAAAGGACTTATGGCTTTAAGAAAAAAGGTGCAAACACTAACTTTTAAAATTAGCCTTAAGACCAAACTTAAGTTCCTTGAAACAGTATCTTGAAATACACATTGGTTAATGAATGCCAACTGTATAACGTGTAAAATTGTAATTTATTCTAAATAATCACACACACACACACACTCATTCCTGGCAAGTTAATTCCAACACTGTAGGGAGGAGACAAGTGATTGTCAGGGATGTCTGGCTCCACAGTTGTCACTGCTGCCCTCTGGTAGGGCTCTACTTAGAGGATTCCTCATGTAAGTATTACTATCTATGTAAAATCATCTCTGTATTATCATATGTGGACACTTTATCAAGCATAAGTTCAGTGAAACAACATATGATTCTCCTTAAGTAGGTGTTTAAACTACGAATAATAAACTTAGATTACTGGCATTCAGTAAAGCAGGTCAGAGATTATAAATATGCAACCGAGACATTTGCAAGTGCTTGTTTGCACTGTGTTTATCGTCCTTAAGATATCAAACTTTGGCTAGAGGAATACAAGGCAGCAGTTCCAATGGAGAAGATCGCAGAGCCGGTGATACAAAGAACTAAAGTAGCCTTTTGGCAATTGGCACACAGTATGCAATTCTGTTGTCAAAGACATTGCCCCCTTCACAGAAACAAAGGAAGGAATTCCATTTACGGTGTTGAGAATTGAAATTCCCAGTCTTTCCCTGTATAACTTTGAAGGGCATTTTGTCTCCGGGCACTCTCAGTTGTGAATTCAAGTATCACAGTCAGGGAAGACAGATAGACTGTGCCTTCAGCAGAAGTGCTACATCTTTGCACTGATGGTGCAATGTCCCAAAAAACACAAGTGAGCTTGAAATTTTCTGTTGAAGGAATACTGACAAGTAATTGTATACAAACAACTGTGCTAATTAGAAAGACAATGACTTCTCTGAAAATGAAGGGGGAAGGCCACTGAGAATAGGAAGAAAAACAGAGCAGCAACCAATAAAGCCCCAAAGTAAACCAAGAGGAGAAACTGTTCTATTCTAATAAGTTAGGAGAAAATTAATGTATTCATAGTATTTTCCAAAGTTGGTTTGTTCAGTTAGGTTCCTCTTCCTAGTAATCTCATGAGTCTGTCATATCAAAACTATTGTAAGGGCTGACCTCAGAACCCGGGTGACTAAATATAAGTTTTACTGCTAAAAGTATAACAGCTCCTAAACCCTGGGGATGACTCTATGCTAGAGGGCTGCACCCCCACCCATGAGACTATTTTGTAGTTTGACATTTAAAAATATAGGGAGCCCTTGTTCCCCCCTGTACCTAGGTAGCAACCATGGTAATGGACAGTCAAAAACGATCCTAGTCATAGACTATCGAAACAACCATACTAAGAGTAGAAATGCCATGGAAACTGTTGGGTTGGTTTACTCATGACTGAGTACTGGATTGTTTTCGCCTGCTCAAGCTTGGGAAAACATGGTGGTAATTGTTAAAATAAAGTTGATAATGGGTCAGCCTGACTGCAAAATTCTGCTTCTGTAAACGGCTTGCTTAACCCATTTGTGACTTGCTCTACCCCCTGCACTAACCCACTGTATCAGTGCTACGTGACCACCTGCTGTCAGTTCCTCATATCAAGGCCAGTTCCCATTACCAAAGCCAAAATAGGTTAACTGATAGGGTAGAGAGCCAATAGAAATAGGACAAGACTTGCTTGCTAAATGCCATCCAATAAGTATCTGCCAAGTTGTAAATACCCTGCCCCTGTTGTAATCACAATAAAAACCCCGCCTATCTGAGGGTCCGGGCTTTCAATCCAGATCAGCTTGGTGATGGTTGAGAGTCCAGGCTCCACCTGCAATAATGACTCTTGTGCGTTTGCATCGGTATCGGCTCCTTGGTGGTCCTTGGGGACTGGAAATCTTAGGCATAACAGCTTGGAGGACTCTTCCCAGAACCCCAAGATCCCAGGACCCTCGAACCAGAGTGTGACACTTGTTTTTCTTGTCTGTTTTGGCGTCCTTAATAACCAGTAACTAATATTCTGTAAGGTTGTCATAAGACTTAAGCAGACATGTAGGTGGGTCATCTTGGAAGACCAGGCCCCCTCCTTAGTGGGGAACAAAGTCCCCTCCTCACTTAGTATAGTCAGTAGGAAGGAAACGGGCTGCTCCTGGGGCGCAGCAGCCTAAGGCCAACAATCCCTATTCACTTCTTCCTCCTCTGGGCAGAAGGAATTCGTTCACTGAAAATCTGCTTTGTGCCTTTGGTGCGTCTCTTTGGTGTTTGCTTCTGGCTGTTTGTATCTACTTTTCTGAAACTCACATAAGATGGGACAGACTCAGAAGACTCCCTTTCTCTTCTGACAGACAATTTCAAGGACATGAAAAGCCAGGCACACGACTTGAGTATAGAAGTAACAAATGGGAAACCAATCACTTTTTGTTCTACATCCTGGTCTGGCAGGATTTGCTGGAAAATTCCCTTCCTAGTTAATGCCCTTTTTACCTCCTCAGGAACAGTTTCCAAGAGACACCTGGTCTCTGCTGGTATAGAGTTCCAAACAGCCTCCCCAGGTCCCCCCAAGTCTGAAAGACCAAGGGGAAGAGAGATCAGCTTCAAGTAGCCATTTTCTTCCAACTGAAGGTATTTAAAGGCCAATTGATCTGTACAATGCTCTAGTTAAAACTGGGCTCAGACTAGAGTCAAGGACTGGGTGGGCTGAGTCTTAGCCCAGGGAACCCCCAACCAGCTTTCCTCAGCAGAAAAGTACTTAGTGCACTAAAATGTCTTGCTAAAACTAGAAAGCCCTGGTAAATGAGACCGGAGAATGCTAAAATCATTTGTTAAGTTTTGTCTTAAATCTTGGTTATTGCAAGAGTAAGATTGGCATAAATACCTCTTGCCACTGGAAAAAGTATGGCCGACATTTATTTTGCTCGCTTTAAGATCTTTTGCATGTGTATGTGTGTGCAGGTGTGAGTGTGAACATGTTCCAGATGAAAACTGTCAGTATAATGTAAGAATGGGTGAGTTGACGTTCAAAGCTCATCAAGTTCGGGCCTTACCAAATGTTTTAAAGGATTAGTGCATAGTTTAATACAAACAGTTAAAAGGTATCTAAGGATTCTTTAATTTGCAGTTTTAAGTCTGGTATCTTAATGCATAAGGCTATTTAACATGTAATCAAGTTATTTTCTTTAGCAAAAGACATTGGAAATGTGAAATTTATTTTCCTCTGCTGTTAATATTCAGGGCTAAATGTCAGAAATTTGGATATTAATGTTTATCCCTGTTAAAAAAATTGCTTGGGTTTCTCAGGGAGAGATGGAAAAAAAGGCAGAAACCCTTAGGCCAGGCCTGCAAGCCTATCCTCAGGAGTGAGGGTGATGTGGCAAAGGGGCAGCTTAGCCAGTCCATGGGGTGGGCCAGGCCCTGGGGGAGTCCACACATGGTGGAAAAGCGTAAGCTGGCACAGAGGCAATTCTCCCAGCCCCAAGGAGTAGGATGGGCAAATGGAGGCTTTTCCTTGTCCCGTATCTTTTCCTTACAGGTGGACATAACATCCTGATGATAAAATAGGTGTTGTGATGATGCTATTGAAGTCTATAACTGCTCCTTGGGAGGTTTGAACATTAAAAAAAAGTTTTCAGAAGACAGTTCAAAGTTTATCTGGACAATGTAATTTGACTTCTAGGCTATGTTGCAATTTGGATGTGTCTTAAAAAAGGGGACAAAGATACCAAGTCTGGATTCTTGTTTGTCATTCTGGAATGTGTAATTCTTGCATGGAGGGAAAACTGTCATTTGAGTTCAGAGGTGTTCTAGGCAATAACGCAGACCGCAGGGAAACAAATGACCCCTTTAAAGCAGCCACCCGGAGGGAACAGACTGTGGCCAGTGCCTCTAGATTTCAGAGTTCTTCAAATACAACTGAAAGCTAAAATGTAAATATTAAAGCAGAGGTTACTAAAAGAGTTTAGAGATCAAGATGGATTTCTAGATATGAGATTGGAAAATAAAGTTGTCCTAAATGTTTCATTGCAATTGGACAAAAGAAATAATTTAGGCTGCCAAAATGATTGTTTAATTTGCTATTCCAATTTGCCTTGCTGGTTTTATAAATTTCCAGGTAGAACTACAGTCAAGGACAGATGATTCTTACAAGTTTATCAAATGTAACTTTGGCCCTTACCAAGTTCCAGTTAAGATGATGCTTAAAAGCTACTTCTGTGTGGACCATCTTGTTGCTTTAATTGGAGTAAGAGGACTTTTGTAAGATTCATTGATCTGAAAACTGTGGTTCAAAGCCAGCCCAGGCAGAGAAAGGTCCCTGTGAGAGTCTTCATCTGTATTGAGCCAGCAGAGTGCTGAGAACAGAGTTGTGTGGAGCTTAAAGTGGTAGGGTGCTAGCCTAGAACTGAAGAGCTGAGGGACAGCACTCAGGTCCTGAGTCCAAGTCCAGCGACGGATCAAGAGAAATGTCAAAGGTGCATTGACCTCAGCATGGAAAAGGCTGGGACGAAAGAGATGGAGCATCCAGAGGCAGGAAGCCACTGCGTGGATGGCAGCGAGGGTGTCAGATCCTAGAGTCATGTGTGCTTGGCCTTCACAAGTTCATCAGAGCCAGGAGGTCCTGGAGGAACTTGCCAGTCCTCTGTGATAGTGGGTAGTAAAGCTAAGATTGTCTAATGAAGGGATAGCTTAAAATCCCAACCCCTGCATCTGCTCAAAGCCCTGAGCGGCAGTGAGAATTCTGAGCTCGCACATCTGTTCAGGAAGGAAGCTTGTGGACCTGAGATGGTGTCCTTCCCGAGACCTACCTGATGCCTACTAAGGTAATTTAGGCATTGTTAGGTTATCAGAGATCTGTTTCCCCAGCCAGTCAGGAAAACGCTTTTGCAAACTGAAATGTTAAAAGGCGACACTGCTGTAGCCCCAAAAGTCTATAACGTTGTTAGAAGTTAAAAGTTGAATGTGATTTCCAGTTTGGAGGAAAGCTTGTAAACTGGACATCTAATCCTGCAGCCTCTCGCTAAAGTAGACTAAGGTGATAGGTTCCTGGCTAGGTCAGGTCAACGCCCCTGAGCAGGCCTGAAGAAGTTACAGAAGAGGAATGATCTTCACCCATCAGCTCCCTTTAAAAGATGAGGAAGGATAAAGTAGGGAGCCCCCTTCCCCCCTGCTCTCCTCCCACTTCCACCCTCCCTTCTCAAAGAAGCCTCAGGCACTAGATGTCCTCTTCCCCCTGAATTCCTGGCAGGGAGGGAGTGGCCAAAGGTTTATCACCAGGCTCTTCTGGGGGGCTCCGGGCCACCGGAAAGCGCGCAATCAATTTGTCTAAGGTGGGCAAGTTAGACAGGCAGTGGGTGAGTCTCCAGCAGCCTTCAAAGGCTGCTTGTGCTTACCGTCCTTCCGCTTCCATAGATCTAGAGGCTGAGGAAAATTGACAACGATTCATGTAGCATTTGTGGGACAGGCAGCTCCAGGCATTAGAAGGAATATTAGCAGCAGCAGCGTGCCATGCCAGACCACAAATGCGGCTGGCGGAGTAGCCGCCAAGAGAAAGAGGGCAAGAGGAACGGTGCCAGGAGCCTACAGGGAGGTGATTTACTGAGATAGAAAGTACCTGCTAGCTTTTCTAGTCACTGTTTCAGGATGGATGGAAGCTTTCCTAACCAAGTGGGAAACAGCACAGAGAGTACAGAAGAAGCTTCTAGAGGAGATAATTCCCAGGTTTGGACTCCCAGTAGCCATAGGCTCAGACAATGGCCCCTCTTTCCTCACTTAGGTAAGGCAGCTATTAGGTAAGTCATTGGGGATTATTAGGAAATTACATTGTGCCTACCACCCCCAAACTTCAAGTCAGGTAGAGAGGAAAAGAGAGCTTAACCAAATTAGCCCTTGAGACTGGTGAACACTGGCCAGCCCTCCTCCACCACCCTGTTCGCCATCACACCCTAGGAAGCAATGTTCCCGCGCCTCCTCCTTTAGGCACCAGGCTTGGTTGTGAAGCAGTAGCTAAACTGTCCAACCAGCATTTGCCGAAAGGCAACCAGGACTATATTAGGGGGTTCACTAGCCAGGCCTTAGGGTAAGCTTCTTGAACCAGGCTAAGCAGAAAGTTGCAGCAGTCCAGCAGGAGGTGTGACATTCTGTGGGAGCCACTGCTGCCTGTGGCTGCCCCACCCCCTCCCATCCCATTGGGGTTCAGATCAAGTACAGCCTGACAGCCATCGGAGCCATCCACCAACTCCTCACCACTCAAGTGGGTTTGGACATCGGTGAACGCATGCACCCACTGAGACGCTGACCAACTCCCTGGCAGAAGTGGTCCTCCCAAACAGGACAGGTTTCTTTGGAGAGGAAGGCTGTCTTGGGGTTAAGCATACGGGAATGAGCAGAGAAACACCAGGAAAGCATGGGATGGGATGAGTCTTTGTGTAACGGGTCCCTTTGGCTGACATTGTTAAAAACCTCGGTAGCAGGACCTTGGAGGTTGGTAATAGTCATCTTAATGGTTGGTCCTTGTATTCTTTTTTAAATTAAATGTTATTAAGGTGTCAATAAATTAAGTTGTATTGACAAGGCCAGTGAGTCCATTTCTTGTGATATCGTACACCCTCGTTTTTCTTTCTCTTCCCTAGATCAGGTAGGCATATATACAAACCATACCCAGTGTACTAAAATCACATAAAGTAACCATATAGGGTACGCCAAAGGAAATTCACCTAAAACTTCAAAGGCGACATCAACAATAGACTCCACCTGTGTCCTTCTCTTGGGGTTGTTTTTGCTTATCCTGTTCTTATATGATGTGTACATAGCTTTGGAGCTATGGTGATCCTCTGATAGGTCTATTGTAGACCTTTTCATGTTTAGTAGTTGTTTGGTTTTAGATATATACTGTGAGGTCACTGACCCAAACGTGGAAATACCATTTGACAAGAAGTTTGTTGTTTTGCAGACCTGGTCTCTACTGGTCTTTGTACTCTTAAGAGGCTCACTGCATTTCTAAGAGATCGTGTCAGCGCGGTACAGCTAAGAGTGCTGAGGTCTCCATATCAGCCCCTGGACAGGAAAGCCATAAAAATGTAGGATAATGAGGGCATGACTGGCCCCCCCCAGTAAGCAGTAGAAGAGGAGGGAATGTAAGGGCTGACCTCAGAACCCGCGTGACTAAATATAAGCTTTACTGCTAAAATTATAACAGCTTCTAAACCCTGGGGATGACTCCGTGCTAGAGGGCTGCACCCCCACCCGCGAGACTATTTTGTAGTTTGACATTTAAAAATATAGGGAGCCCTGTTCCCCTCTCTACCTAGGTAGCAACCATGGTAATGGACAGTCAAAAACGATCCTAGTCATAGACTATCGAAATAACATACTAAGAGTAGAAAGGCCATGGAAACTGTTGGGTTGGTTTACTTATGATTGAGTACTGGATTGTTTTAGCCCGCTGAAGCTTGCTTAGTGGTAATGGGAAAACATGGTGGCAATTGTTTAAATAAAGTTGGTACTAGGTCAGCCTGACTGCCAAATTCTGCTTCTGTAAGCGGCTTGCTTAACCCATGTGTGATTTGCTCTACCCGCTGCACTAACCCACTCTATCAGTGCTATGTGACCACCTACTGTCAGTTTCTGATATCAAGGCCAGTTCCCATTATCAAAGCCAAAATAGGTTAAGTGATAGGGTAGAGAGCCAGTAGAAATAGGACAAGACGTGCTTGCTAAATACCATCCAATCAAGTATCTGCCAAGTTGGAAATATCCGGCCCCTGTTGTAATCACAGTACAAACCCTGCCTATCTGAGGGTCGGGACTCTCAATCCAGATCCGCTGTGTCGGTGACGGTTGAGAGTCCAGGCTCCAGCTTGCAATAAAGCCTCTTGTGCATTTGCATCGGTATCGGCTCCTTGGTGGTCTTTGGGGACCGGAAATCTAGGCATAACACTATGTTTTACAGTCTACTTAATAAGTTTTGTTTATTTTCTGTGACTCTAAACTTACTCCTGTAATTTATTTGATAGCTGGGAGATTTTAGATAGTTGTGCTTGCACTGTCGATGTCCAAACAGCGTCCTGATATGCTCGAGCTCTGTTCTGCTCCTAAAGAAAATTGAAGAGTCATTTTTCAATCAATATTTCTTGAACAAGTTCCTATATTCTCTCCGTGGTGTAGAACACTATGAGATATGGGAAAGCCGGTGCTTGAATTTACAGTACTTCTCATCATTATCCCCTGCATTTAATCTAAATACTAAATACCTAAGTGCAGTTTTCTCTTGGGGAGGACATGAAGTAAGTACTACAGCAGGTGTACAAGAGTATGGATAAAACTTAATAAAATAGAACAAGACCAATCAAATTTGAGAAAGAAAACCTGACCTGAATGAAAGTCTATGAGCATGTTCCAATTTGTTTTATTTTTGACGGTTGTCCATTGTGGAGCTTGATCTCAGTGCCTGGGCATTGTCCCTGAATTTTTCTACTCAGGGTACTACTTGACCACTTTGAGCCGCAGCTTCACTTATGGTTTTCTGGAGGTTAACTGGAGAGGAGTCTCAATAGACTTTCCTGTCTGGGCTGGATTTGAACTGCAGTCCTCAGATCTCAGTCTCACGAGTAGCTACTATTAGTTACAGGCGTGAGCCACAGGTGCCTGGCTTGCATGTTATAATCTGTATGAATTATTGTTTTCTAAGAATTTAATTTTATGGCAACTAGATTTCAAACATGAAGTAATTTTTTTTTTTTTTGCCAGTCCTGGGCCTTGAGCTCAGGGCCTGAGCACTGTCCCTGGCTTCCTTTTTGCTCAAGGCTAGCACTCTGCCACTTGAGCCACAGCGCCACTTCTGGCCATTTTCTGTATATGTGGTGCTGGGGAATCGAACCAAGGGCTTCATGTATACCAGGGAAGCGCTCTTGCCACTAGGCCATATCCCCAGCCCATGAAGTAATTTTTAATAAAAAGAATGTTATTGAATATAAATGTACTTACAATGTGGGAATAATGTAGAATATATAGAATATGATGTAATATGTAAGATAGAAACATTATATAATTTACTTCTAATAAAGTACATGAAACAATGTGTAAGTCCAAAATATACCTTCCAATAAATGTTTAAGCATATTAGAAATAAACATATTCACCTGTATAAAGTTGGACACTTTTTCTGCTTGTTCACTTATTTCGCTTTCCGTTTTTTGTGTGAGGAATATTCTGTACTGTTCTGTCATAGCTATGGTACACTTGCAACTCTCAGTAAGATGTTTTTGGTCTTCCTTCAGCTTTGTATTCTCCTCAGCCAGTGAATCGTTTTTGCTTTGCAGGGACTGTAACTGCTCTTTGAGGAAATTATTTTCTTCTTGCAGCTGTTGATATTTGCCCATCTGCAGATTCTCTGAGGCAGCAGAAACCTGCATGGTCATCAGCACAGGTTGGTAAAGAAAGGCAAGCTTACACAGATCAATCATGAGTATAGTAAGATACTTAGAATATGCTCCCCTGAATTACGCAGAAAGTCAACTCATTTCAAATGACTACAAGGTTAAAGTACATTCCCTCCATCGATCAGCTTTGTCATAAAACACTTGTGCTTGGTCTTGCACTTCTGTCTCCTAGTTTTCTTGTTTTTTTTCTTTATAGAATGACTCTAATTCCAACCTTAGAATTCCAATTCCACTTAAAGAGAGTGCAATCTATGCTGTCTAAAATTATAAGCCGTATTCTAATCTTCAAGTGTTTTTAATGTAAATCTGAATTTCATGCCAGAAAATGATGACTTTTGGCAAGTAACTATGTATGACATGTCCCAGTATAGAAGTTTAGTGATATAATCTACGCATGGTTTTGAACAAAATGGACTGGATTCAATTACATGATTTTGTAATTGTCTGATTCTTGCCACAAAGCAGGGAGAATTCTAAGCCAAACAAGTAAATAATTGTACCTTTTCAAGAGCACGAAGTTGTGAAGAAGTGATTTCCTTTGCAATAGGGTTTGATTGGTGAGATGATTCTCAAGCTTGACTCTCTCTCTCTCTATATATATATACACATATTTATACATATATGTATATATATATATATATGGGGGCATTCCTCCTATAATTTTACTTTATCTGAATAGGACCTAGCCTTTGAGAATGCTCTCTAGTGAACAGAATGTGATGAATTTACTGTTTTATTTCAAACATTAAATTAGAAAAAGTTTAGAAACAGCAAGAAAACTTCCTCTCATTGGGAAGTTTGCCTTCAGAATCTCACCACTACACTACACTGTGAAGAAGCCCACATGTGGATTCCTTCAATGGCTGCTGTCACCCAGACATGTAGAGCAAGGCTTTTGGTGACACAGTCATCCCATACAATGCAGAGTGTAGAGAAATGGGCTGACTTCACTACTGATTCAATTCCAAATGGAAACACATTAATGTTGCACTGAAACTCCACATTAAGAGGTGGATTGTTCTAGGTAAACAAATGGGACGGGAATGCACAATAAACATGAATAGAAACCCATAATCTTCCAGCTATCTTAAAGCCAGTATGTAGAGGAAAAGGAATAGATAACTAGTATAAAAATAACTATGCTAACAATTACAAGCGTAATGAATCAAAACCGCAATTCACAGCCTCATTTAATGTGACTTTTCCCCTTCATTTAAAAAAATATTCTTTATGTATTTGTACAAGGGGGCTTCAATTCAGGCTATCAATTTATAAGTACAAAAATCGTGACCAATGTCACCCCTCCTATTGTACTTCATCTGTCTCAAACCTAACTATCCTTTAAGCGAATCCTTTTCTTTTCTGAAGCTGTAGGGATCTTGTTAACTATGAGACTTTGGAGAGAAGCAACTAGGATCCCAAAATGCCACATTGGAGCGATCCATTGGGCAAATGGAGCTTCCACACTTGCACCCATTTGGCTAGTCCTTTGCGGAACTCCAGGCTCTGCTGGGATATGACTTTTCTGTGGGGCTGTTTGTGTTCTTAGTCATCCCCAACCAGGAAAACAAGGCCAACTACCTGGTGATCATGCCATCGGTAGAATGTTAACACTGTTTAGAATTGGTTTGGACATTTCCCTTATGTTTGATTGTATGCTTCATGTGTGGTGCTCTATCTATTCTATCAAGAAAGCAAAAGCCCACTTTGGGATATATCTCAACCAAGTGGCCCATTTATAGTTAAACCTCTCAAAGAAAAAATGTAAGATTTCATCACAAAACAACACAGCCTGTGTACATTTTAGGAAATGAGAAAAGGTAAATTTCAAATAAAACTTTAGGTTATTATGTAGTTGTTTTATTTTAAAACATTCCATCAAACAGAAGTGAAATAAAGTGCTGGATTAATAGACTTTTGTAACATAAACAGTACATGTAAGGAGTCACAAAGGTTTTGCACTGTTCTACCTTAGAGATTTCTTTGTATCGCTTGGTCTGAAGTTTTTCCCTGTATAGTTTATGAGTCAGCTTTGCAAATTCTTCTGTCTGTGACTCATATGCGCTTCTCATGAGCCGTAACTCCTCTTTGAGGACACCCATTTCCTTTGACAGCTGTTCACATTTGGAGGATTGGATGTGCACATTTTCATCCTGCATGATACATAAGTGTAGGTAGGTAAAGAAGGAATTCCCGTGGCAACTGTATAACACAAAACGAGTTATAAATATTGTCAGATTCTTAGAATGGAGTCCCTTGAAGAACTCAGAAAAACAACCAATTTCAAAGTAATGTTGATTCACCCAATGGCTGTAGTAGAAACCTGATTTTGCCTTCAGACGTGTGAAGGAATAAGCCAGTTGTCAGGGTCAAGTCACCCCAGCTGATACACAGGGTAGAGAAATGGGCTAATCTCATTGTTGTTGATTAAATTTCACGTTGTGAACACTTTAATAATGTTACTGTAGAATTCCACACAGGGAGAAGTATTGTTCCATGTAAACAAGTAGGACAGAAATCCACAATAAATATGAAGTAGAAATTCTCAACCTGTCAGTTATCTTTGTGCTGGTAGGGAGCACAAAATGAATTGATAAGTAAATGTGCTACCGATGACATTTTAGCTTCTAAACTATAAGCATGTTTCCGTTACCGCAAGTTTTCTTTCTCATGGTTCTGTCTTCCTTGTCTTAATGTCCTTGTCTTAACTCGGGGCCTGATCACTGACCCTGGCTTCTTTGGCTCAAGGCTAGCTCTCTACCACTTGAGCCACAGAGCTGCTTCTGTGTTTGTCTGTATCTGTGGTGCTGAGGAATCGAACCCAGGGAGTCACGTATACGAGGCAAGCACTCTACCACTAGGCATATTCTCAACCCCGTACATAGTAATTTTCTATGGTGCTGTTGGTGTGGTTCAGTGTCCAAAGCTAGGGAAACTAGGCTATTCATCCACGCCTGTTGCCCTTGGCCTTTGGAAGAAGTTTCATATTTGTTGAGATTGGTTCTGTTATGCTTAATTGGATTTTTTATGTTTGGTGCCATTTATTTCCTACTGAAAAATAACCCCCAAACTTTGAGACACAGTTTGACAAAACGGTCCCTCAAAGTTAAACCTTACAAAAACAAAGATTTTTTCACAACCCAGCTTGGCTTGTATATAGCAAATAGAATGACGATAGATAAATTGTAGTCAAACTTTAAATAATCTCACAATTTTTATATTTTAAATTATTCTGTAAGTGCCACAGGTTAGTATAGCCACTTTCTCTATGAAATGGCAGTGTTTCTAGAAATGTAACAGCATGTTTGGTGTTCCAGTGATGAATGGCTTGCGTCTGTCTCATTCACGTGGGAAGGGGCTAAGCGTCAAAGTGACAGAGCATCTTGGGCTTACACCGTGGCGTGCTGTGATTGCAAATGAAAAACTCTGAGTACTGAGTAGTGGCAAGAATTCTAAGTGGGGTGAAAATAAAATTATTGCGGGTAGAAGTTAGCATGTCCTTGTTCTGGAGCACAGTCTCTAGATTGCTTCCATGAACACATAGCGTGTAGGACAACCTGGAACACCAATATAAGGGATACACTGTGGTCAAAGTGGCTCCATGTGAGTTTCAGTAGAAGAGAGACAGAGAAAGGACGCGAGAGACACAGAGAGAAAGGCATTCCGTAGCCGACTTCTTGCCCTTAGGAGCCACCACCCCTGTGAGGAAATGCACACACAAAGGAAGTCCACCCAGAGGCCAGCAGCACTCAGATAAACAGACATGGGGGAGGAAAACCTCCAGTGGACTCCTACCAAGCAGTTCTCAAGCAGTCTCACGAGAACCACAAGGAACGGCATGAGTACAAGTTTCCTCAGCAAGTGTCTCCCAAACCACAGACTTAGGAAGAAAGCAAGTCCCTTGAGATAGAAGATTTGGGGTAAGTTTTAGAAAGTTATGACAGAAAAGTGGATTCAACAGTTCAATGTATTCTCAGTTAATTCAATTGTATTTAGTAAGAACAATTTTTATACTTATTTTTACTGTTTATCATTCAAGTGATATGCAGAGGGAGTACAGTTACATACATAAGGTAGTGAGTGCATTTCTTGCCAAACTTGTAGCCTCAACCCTCATTTTTCTCCCACCTTCCCTCCTCCACCATTCCTAGTTCACAACATACTGTCTTGTAAGGACAATTTTTGGAAACACTTTTCCCATTATGTTCTTGTTCTATAAGTGATTTGGAGATTAGAAAAACACCCATTCCTTGGAGCTGCCCTGCTCTGAGTGCAAGTGTACCTTTCCTACTACCTGTTTCACCTCCAAGCTCAACTCTTCTCTACATTATCCAAATCCTTTCCCTTTGAAGTTACATTGGCTGTATGGAATTTTCTAGTTTCAGGAGTGCTCCAGGCTCTGCTAACTCATTAATGAGTTAGCAGAGGGGAGTAAGCCAGAGAAATTGCTTGGGGCTACCAACATTCTGTTTGTCTTTATTGGATTTCTGGGAGTTATTGAAGTAGGAAGGCTTCAACGAAGGTGACTAGTTCAACTAATGATCACATTCAGCATGGCCCCTTCAACTTGATCAGTTATACATTCCATCCTCCTTCAAGTTCACTTCTTCTATACAGTAGCCTCGAGGGCCACTACCAGGTTTGGATAATTTCTCTGCATAGCCAATCTCCTACACGTTATGTTTCCCCCTGGGATTCTGAAGGTACATTGAGATTTCCTAGTTTCAGGAGTGCACCAGGCTCTTCCTTGTCCACACTTAGTGCATCACCACACGTAGTTCGTCCTGCTATTAATAAAGTTAGGAACGTGACAGCATTATGGAAGATTAATTACCTCACTCACGTTTACCTTTGAACCATTCAGTTCCATATCTGGTGGTGTCATATCTGTTTCAAGCTGTGTTTTCACGTGGAGTTTGTTAGTATGCTCTTCTTCTGGAACATTTTCATGAGATGCAGTAGTTTCTTCGTTGCTTTCCTCTTTTCCTCGGCATTTACTGTGAATAAGTGCGATCATCTTAACATTTTGATTAATAAAGGGAAAGGTCACTTTGTGAGCTCTCTTGTCAGATATCGATGTGACATTGCATAAGATCAAGCACATATGATGTGTAGAAAACTTTGCACACTTTCCGTATATAATGCAAGGAGAATTGAGAGATCTTAGGAAGGACAATGAGACAACATAAAATGTTCATTATTAGACTGTAATACAAGCAACAGACACGAAGAATTCCACTGGTCTGCTCACATCCCATCTGATTGGGAAAGGATATTATCTCCTTTGGGCTTAAAGAACTCCTAAAGTTATTAAGAAATTCAAGAAAGTTGTGATCTAAAAATCTAAGAGATTAATGGATGGTTTTTATGCTAACTTGGCTTTGTTCAAGCAGGAAAAGCAGGTCACTACTATCAAAGATGTGGCACTGCTTGCAACCCATGCATAGGGAGAGGTTATACATTGAGTAGACACTGCACAGATCTCTAAGAATAAAGATGCTGAAGGAGCTGGAGAGACTATAAATCAGTATCAGAACACGTTCCTCATATGTGCAGAACTCTTGGGTCAGTCCCAGTACCACTAGAAAGCAAGGCCTGAGATGAAGAACCCACACCATTGCTATGTCCTGCTGTGCTAGCCTTCTGCATGATATCTGCCAGCTGAAGTCACTAACTCAGCCATCCAAAACTGAGCTGGAGAAGGAAACAGCAGCAGATGTAAATAGCATGGGAAAATTATCTGTTTTAGCCCTCAAGGAGACCATAAGGGGTATTATCATGTAGTCTTAATTAGTGCAGCCACAGCAAAAATTGATTTGGATAGTTCAGTCCACCCAATAGTATCTCTAGCAGAGATGTCAATACCTTGCTTAGGCAGAATCCTGACAACATTTTGAGATGCACAGTTTACAGTAAGATTAAGGGCTACTAAAGTAGTAATTTCATAGCCTGGTTTCTCTTCAGATTGTATAAATCGTTTGCCTTTTACTATGATAACTATTTATCTTCACACTCAAAATTTTAAGTGAATATAATTTCTACAATAGATAATGAGCTATATATTATCAATACAATTATTTCCTATCTGTGTATATTTGAAGATTTCCACAGATTAAACAATGTAAGTATTCCAAAGCTCAGTCATTTATGTTTGCGCATTCTCACTAATGTCAAAACAGAGAAACTTCGCCCACAACAAATGATGTGGTAGTAATTCTAATGAAAACCTTTTTGAAGGTAATTTCAATACTGAGGTAATTCTTTGAGGTAGAAAACTATTTCAAATGGAAATGTTCTTCATTTCCTTGGAGTCTGATAAAATATATTGTAATACATAGTAAGCTCAAAGTAAAATGAATACAGTCTCTTGGCTGCTCAAATCACTATCATTAGTTTTGAAAGTAATGTAATGAGAATTAGGTTATAGTAGTTTCTGTAAGAAGGTAATCGGTGAGCTACTTCTAGGACATAAAATTCATTCTACATGTGCAACTTTCCAATCACTGATAAACATATACTAAACACTTTTTGGAAATGAGGAAATATAGATAGAATTTCCAAGGTCATTGATAGAGCAAGTATGAAATCTATGAACTAAATTAACTCATTTGTGTGAATATAAAGCCTGTCTTTCCTTTCTGTGTCACCCAACAATAACCTGTAATCACTGAAGGAAAACCATCCCTTATTTCTCACTCTCATGTCCATTAAAATAAAAACTCATTAGATCACATTGAAATCAACAACATTAAGGCACATTAGAAATAGAAGAGAAAAACAATTGAATGGAGTATATAGAAACAGTTACTAACCAGCTTGTGATGCTATATTATTAATATTAGTAAAGAAAGAAGTAATCTCTAAAACAAAAAATGCTTCTGGAGTTTCTGTTTATGCTTCATTTTGCATTTGTAAAGAAAACACAAGACAGTACCAATGATGAAATTTTGTGTAATTGTTAAGAATTCATTGTGAGCCCTATAAGTAAACTACAAATATGAATTATACAAATGACTTGAGCTTCCATTAAGAATACAAAGCATCAATGCATACTGAGGGTATTATGAATCCTCCCAAACAGTGTAAACTACATGCTGTAATTTACATAAATGCTTTTATTTGAAGTATTCAAACTTGATTTGGCACACTTAGTGACTCACATCTGTAATCCTAGCTACTCAGGAGACAGAGGTCAGGACCACAATTTGTAGCCAGCTTGGGCAGATGTGTCTGAGACTCTCCCTAACTAAGCACCAAAATCCAGAGGGGCAGTTGTGGCTCAAATGGGAGAACGCTTGCCTTGAACAAAACACTTGCGGGCAGCTACCAAGCCTTAATAGGACACACACACACACACACACACACACACACACACACACACACACACACAGAATTCTTCAACACAGGGTCTGGGTCTTGCTATGGAGCCTTCTACTGGTTGAGTCCTGACCCGAGGCCCTTTTGCTTTCTTTCCTGTTTGAATAGTGTCTCCCTCTTGCTGAAACTACAATCCTCCTAAACCTTCCCTCTCAATTAATTAGCTAGGGCTTTAGTTTAAAGCCATTATGCCCAGCTTAAATAAAAGCTTTTAACCCTGCAGCTCACTTGGTAGGTTGTATGATTTAGTATTTTCCCTACTTAGTATTTCTGAATTGAGTGATTGTTTCCCATCTAGAATACATGCAAGGTCATGAAAAACTGATCAAATAGCCATACTTTTCCATGTCATCAACTTCGCCTTCATTTTCTTCATTCTTTAATGTTGTTTCTGTCTTCTGGTGTTCACATTCCTTTTCAGGAGTGGTAATTTCCAAGGCTTCATCCTATGAAACAATAATAAATATTTATATTTACCCTACGTTACATTTCCTAAGAGAACAGGAAAATTCAATGCAAGATCCTGTGTGGGTAAACACTCAATACAGAGAGTAAAGATCTATTAAAATCATCTTTGTGACTCTCTGGCCCCCTCCTCTAGGAAAGCCTCCCTAGCTCCCATGGGTGAGTGTCCACATGAACCCTGGTACACTGTGAAAATTCCCTAGAAATTTACTGCCCCCTCAAACTTCAGTTGCTTCAGAGCATTTGTCGTGTAGTTCCTATATAGTTTCGGGGCTTACAGCAGAGGATCACAAGAAACCAATAGCTATGATGCTAAGTGAAATGAACTCAATTTTATTGAAATGATTGTTATATCAAAGTTGTAACTACTTTCAACATCCCATGTGTATCTGTAGTTTCTACTATTGATGATGTTTTTGTGTCACCCTCTTGTGATTGTAGCTACACTATCTCTGTAATCTTATCTGAGTATACAGGAAACCGTGTATACTGGTACTAGAATTAGGAAATTGAAAGGGAATACCAAAATTGAGAGACTAAGTGTAAAATAAGAGAAACAACAACAAAAGCAATACTTGCAAAACTGTTTGGTGTAAGTGAACTGAACACCTCAGGGGGCATAGGGGAAGGGGAGGGGGGTATAAAGGACAAGGTAACAAACAGTACAAGAAATGTATCCAATGCCTAACGTATGAAACTGTAACCTCTCTGTACATCAGTTTTATTATAAAAATTTGAAAAAAAAAGTTTCAGGGCTTACAAATAGCCTGACTGCTACTGGGCATGATACTTTCATTATAAAAGAAACCTGTAAGTTCTGACCTACATAGGAAATTTAAAATACCTTATGACCACTCTGCTTTATCGAATTTTCCTGTGCTCATTACTATGTAGTCCATCTGTATCCAGTTACTCCAGTTAAGTGGAGGAATATTTTCCTAAGTCTTCTAAGAACAAACTATTGAAAGGGTTGCTTCTCTAACTGTTGGTTCCTCATACCTCCACCCTTTTGCATCTGTAAAGTGTGGGGCAGTTACCAAATCCTCCCTGGGAAATAGTCTGTACAGAGTTGCCAAAATGATCAGTACACTGGAGCCATTTCTCAAGTGGTGGAAATGTCAAACAATCAAACAGGACAAAGTTAGAGGAACTTGCCTCATATGCTCAGTAGCAGAAAAGTTAAAAAAAAATTCACATTGGATTATCCGACTCTATCGGATTTTTGGTGCTTAGCACTTCCAGGCTGATGATGTCTGATCTGTGTCAACATAACAGACACAATGGATGGGCTACCAGAGTTGAAGTCATTTAAAAATGCAATTGGCTAACATGCAGATTCAGAAAACTCTGCTTCTCCCTGACTCTTGGTGGATGACCTGAGTATCCACAGGAAACTTGAAATTCACAGAGGGTCAGCTTCTATTTAGCAAAAGACAATGCCAACATGTTTCTCAAGACTGTTTAAATGGGAGTGAAAGACTGTAGGTTGGAAGGAAAAGGGTGTCTTTCTGGAAGCCCAGAGACAAGGCCAGTAATATTTCTTTTATGTTCTAAGAGATGAAAAAACCAAAGAATAGCAAAGGAAAATTAGGCTTATATGGATGGAAATAAAAGGATCAAGAGAGCAACATATGATCTGCTCTGAAGTTTTGAGTTCCTGAGTGACATATATGGACATGTATCAATCCTGTGTCCCTTATGTCTAGGAGCAGTATCTGAGACTTGAGAAAATCCTCAAATATCCATGCCTGGTACATCTAAAGTATTTGAAAAGTTGGGACCTTAGAGGCGATGTGGATGTGAAAATTTGTTATCTTTCTGTTAGTCAGTGTGCGGAATAATTCTTCTGGAGAACAACAGGAAACAAGAGACATTGCATTCTCATCTCTCATCTACTGAGTGAATTTCTTTCATGCCTTGGAGGTACAGGGACAATCGCTTACTGACAACTCTTACAATCCCTAGGTAGAGCTAGAGTAGGGACTATTGTTCAATTTACGATGCAATTCCATTCAAAATTATACACTATCTGCCACCTGTTAGAAATCACATTTCAGTAATGAGAGCTCCACTTATCTTAAGGGGCTTTAAGTGTCAAAGAATCTATCGCAGGAATCAGTTTAGCTTTTCTCTGCTTTTGCACAAAATTCCAGTTAAGTCACATATTCTGGTCAACTAAGAATCCTCCTAAATACATTTCTTGAGATGATTGTATGGCAGTCTTTCTCAACCTGAGCATTGTTATACACCAAATGAAAGGCCACTGTATCCATACACGACCACTACATGGACAAGTAAGCAGGAAATTTTGTAAGATGATTATTTTCTGAGGAGGTGGGGAGGATGTGCACTAAAAAGAGCCAACTTTATCTTTTTATTGATGGAGAACCTGGTCGTGAACCCCAAAGCCAACAGCAGAATCCAGAGGGGAAGAAGGACAGTTAGGAGAGGAAGGCAGGAAGAGACAGAGAGGGGCCTGATACAGCATCAGGAATGGAACCCAGATGTCAGCAGGTAATTAAACAACCTGCCCTGGTGCCCGCAAAAGCAGCCTTGAGAAAAACAAAGCCCAAAAGGGCACAAAGGAGGACGGCATGGCCAGCAACATGGGAGGGGCAGGGATCTGAGGGGAGAGGCTGGGGAGCCTCAAGTGGTTTTGGAAAGAATATTGGGCTTTTCTGTGCCCTCCCCATCTCCCCGGAAGGTGGAGAGAGGAATTCCTCCCAGGACAGAGTCAGAAGAGGAACAATCTCTTCTGGGGTCCTTGCGGCCCAGGACAAGAGGGAGTTTCGCAAGGGCTGCCATCCGGGCACTTGGCCATCGCAGTTTGGTTTAATGAGTTAGCAGAGGGGAGTACGCCAGAGAAATTGCTTGGGGCTACCAACATTCTGTTTGTCTTTATCGGATTTCTGGGAGTTATTGAAGTAGGAAGGCTTCAACGAAGGTGACTAGTTCAACTAATGATCACATTCAGCATGGCCCCTTCAACTTGATCAGTTATACATTCCATCCTCCTTCAAGTTCACTTCTTGTATACAGTAGCCTCGAGGGCCACTACCAGGTTTGGATAATTTCTCTGCATAGCCAATCTCCTACACGTTATGTTTCCCCCTGGGATTCTGAAGGTACATTGAGATTTCCTAGTTTCAGGAGTGCACCAGGCTCTTCCTTGTCCACACTTAGTGCATCACCACACGTAGTTCGTCCTGCTATTAATAAAGTTAGGAACGTGACAGCATTATGGAAGATTAATTACCTCACTCACGTTTACCTCTGAACCATTCAGTTCCATATCTGGTGGTATCATATCTGTTTCAAGTTGTGTTTTCACGTGGAGTTTCTTAGTATGCTCTTCTTCGGGAACATTTTCATGAGATGCAGTAGTTTCTTCGTTGCTTTCCTCTTGTCCCCGGCATTTACTGTGAATAAGTGCGATCATCTTAACATTTTGATTAATAAAGGGAAAGGTCACTTTGTGAGCTCTCTTGTCAGATATCGATGTGACATTGCATAAGATCAAGCAAATATGATGTGTAGAAAACTTTGTACACTTTCCATGTATAATTTAAGGAGAAATGAGATATCTTAGGAAGGACAATGAGAATACATAAGATGTTCATTATTAGACTGTAATACAAGCAACAGACACGAAGAATTCCACTGGTCTGCTCACATCCCATCTGATTGGGAAAGGATATTATCCTCTTTGGGCTTAAAGAACTCCTAAAGTTCTTAAGAAATTCAAGAAAGTTGTGATCTAAAAATCTAAGAGATTAATGGATGGTTTTATGCTCACTTGGCTTTGTTCAAGCAGGAAAAGCAGGTCACTACTATCAAAGATGTGGCCCTGCTTGCAACCCATGCATAGGGAGAGGTTATACATTGAGTAAAGTAGACACTGCACAGATCTCTAAGAATAAAGATGCTGAAGTAGCTGGAGAGACTATAAATCAGTACCAGAACACATTCCTCATATGTGCAGAACTCTTGAGTCAGTCCCAGTACCACTAGAAAGCAAGGCCTGAGATGAAGAACCCACACCATTGCTATGTCCTGCTGTGCTAGCCTTCTGCATGATATCTGCCAGCTGAAGTCACTAACTCAGCCATCCAAAACTGAGCTGGAGAAGGAAACAGCAGCAGATGTAAATAGCATGGGAAAATTATCTGTTTAGCCCTCAAGGAGACCATAAGGGGTATTATCATGTGGTCTTAATTAGTGCAGCCACAGCAAAAATTGATTTGGATAGTTCAGTCCACCCAATAGTATCTCTAGCAGAGATGTCAATACCTTGCTTAGGCAGAATCCTGACAATATTTTGAGATGCACAGTTTACAGTAAGATTAAGGGCTACTAAAGTAGTAATTTCATAGCCTGGTTTCTCTTCAGATTGTATAAATCGTTTGCCTTTTACTATGATAACAATTTATCTTCACACTCAAATTTTTAAGTGAATATAATTTCTACAATAGATAATGAGGTATACATTATCAATATAATATTTTCTATCTGTGTATAGTTGAAGATTTCCACAGATTAACCAATGTAAGTATTCGAAAACTCAACTATTCATGTTTGTGCATTCTCACTAATGTCAAAACAGAAAAACTTCTCCCACAACAAATTTTGTGGTAGTAATTCTAGTGAAAACATTTTTAAAGGTATTAACAATACTGAGTCATTCTCTGAGGTAGATAACTATTTCAAATGGAAATGTTCTTCATTTCCTCGGAGTCTGATAAAATATATTGTAATATATACAAAGGTAAAAAAAATGAATACAATCTCTTTGCTGCTCAAATCACTATCAGTTTTGAAAGTAATGTAATGAGAATTAGGTTATAGTAGTTTCTGTAAGAAGGTAATCGGTGAGCTACTTCTAGGACATAAAATTCATTCTACATGTGCAACTTTCCAATCACTGATAAACATATACTAAACACTTTTTGGAAATGAGGAAATATAAATTGTATTTCCAAGGTCATTGATACAGCAAGTATGAAATCTATGAACTAAATTAACTCATTTGCGTGAATATAAAGCCTGTCTTTCCTTTCTGTGTCACCCAACAATAACCTGTAATCACTGAAGGAAAACTTTCCCTTATTTCTCACTCTCATGTCCGTTAAAATAAAAACTCATTAGATCACATTAGAAATCAACAACATTAAGGCACGTTAGAAATAGAAGAGAAAAACAATTGAATGGAGTATATAGAAACAGTTGCTAATCAGCTTCTGATGATATATTATTAATATTTGTAAAGAAAGGAGTGATCTCTAACACACAAAAAGGCTTTTGGAGTTTCTGTGTATGCTTCATTTTGCATTTGTAAAGGGAACATAAGACAGTACTATGATGAAAATTTTGTGTAATTAAGAATTTCATTCTGAACCCTATAAGTAAACTACAAATATGAATTATACAAATGGCTTGAGCTTCCTTTAAGAATATAAAGCATCAGTGCATACTGAGGGTATTATGAATCCTCCCAAACAGTGTAAACTACATGCTGTAATTTTCATAAATGCTATTATTTGAAGTATTCAAACTTGATTTGGCACACTTAGTGACTCACATCTGTAATCCTAGCTACTCAGGAGACGGAGATCAGGATCACAATTTGTAGCCAGCTTAGGCAGAAATGTCTGAGACTCTCCCTAACTAAGCACCAAAATCCAGAGGGGCAGTTGTGGCTCAAATGGGAGAACGCTAGCCTTGAACAAAAAACTTGCGGGCAGCTACCAAGCCTTAATAGGACACACACACACACACACACACACACACACACACACACACACACTCAAAAGTCCTTGAATACAGGGTCTGGGTCTTGCTATGGTGCCTTCTACTGCTTGAGTCCTGACCCAAGGCCCTTTTACTTTCTTTCCTGTTTGAATAGTGTCTCCCTCTTGCTGAAACTGCAATCCTCCTAACACTTCCCTCTCAATTAATTAGGTAGGGTTTTAGATTAAAGCCATTATGCCCAGCTTAAATAAAAGCTGTTAACCCTGCAGCTCACTTGGTAGGTTTTATGATTTAGTATTTTCCCTACTTAGTATTTCTGAATTGAGTGATTGTTTCCCATCTAGAATACACGCAAGGTCATGAAAAACTGATCAAATAGCCATACTTTTCCATGTCATCAACTTTGCCTTCATCTTCTTCATTCTTTAATGATGTGTTGCTCATGTGTTGTTCATCTTCCTTGGCAGCATTGCTAATTTCTAACAGGATATCCTATGAAACAATAAAAAATATTTATATTTACCTTAGGTTATATTTCCCAAGAGAACTGGCAAATTCAATAAAAGATCCAGTGTGGGTAAGCACTCAATACAGAGAGTAAAGATCTAGTAACATCATCTTGGTGACTCTCTGGCCCGCTCCTCTAGGAACGCCTCCCTAGCTCCCATGGGTGAGTGTCCACATGAACCCTGGTACACTGTGAAAATTCCCTAGAAATGTACTGCTTGCTCAAACTTCAGTTGCTTCAGAGCATATGCCATGTAGTTCCTACTAAGTTTCAGGGCTTACAAATAGCCTGCCCGCTACTGGGCATGATACTTTCATTATAAAAGAAACCTGTAAGTTCTGGCCTCCATAGAAAATTTAAAATACCTCATGACCACTCTGCTTTATGGAATTTTCCTGTGCTCATGATATATAGTCCATCTGTATTCAGTTACTCCAGTTAAGTGGAGGAATATTTTCCTAAGTCTTCTAAGAACCAACTATTGAAGGGGTTGCCTCTCTAACTGTTGGTTCCTCATGCCTCCACCCTTTTGCATCTGTAAAGTGTGGGGCAGTTACCAAATCCTCCCTGGGAAATAGTCTGTACAGAGTTGCCAAAATGATCTGGCAATCTTTCTACGTGTATATGGAATATATATATATATGTTTATACAAAATAATATATCCATATCCATTGCTTTCTATAAAGTGCAGTTTGCTTAAGTGTTTGTGCATATGTGTTTGTGCATGTGTGTGTGTATTTCTACCATGGTGGAAACGTCTATGTAGATAGATAGAGATGTGTATGTGCTAAGTAATGATACTTGTATTTCAAGCACTTCAAAGTAAATTGAGGTGATAGATACCTTTCTGATGTTGTCCACGTAGGCCCCAAATGCCACCAGTTTCGCAGCTATCCTGATGTTCCCCACAGAAACGGCGTGCTGGAGGGCAGTTTTCCCACAGGCATCTCTCCTGTTTGGGTCAGCACCATGTTCCAGCAGAATACACACACAGTCCTCTTGTTGGCACTGGGTAGCCTGTTGGGATAGCGTCAGAAAGTGAGTGGTCAGGTCACACGTGGTCTGCTAGTTAGTTCTGGTTCAACGAGGAAGGTTCCCGTCATCCGTGTATTGGTGTGGTAAGCGGGTCAACCAAGTCCCTCTCAGGTGGCCATGGTTGGGTCCTAGTTACCTTCATCAGAGCTGTGTTGCAGTCGCTATCCACAGCATCCACTTCACAACCACTCCTCAGAAGGAGGGTCACCACTTTTGGGTGGCCATAGGCACAGGCAAAATGCAGAGCCGTCCTGTGCGGGTGCAAAGGCCTCTCAGGACCTGGCAGAGCGCGCTCCGAAGCCGCAGCCTCCCCCCGGGCAGTGTGGACGCGGAGCCGCGAGGGCCCCACTTCTCCCAACATGGACTCCTGGCTGAAGGGGTTGTAACGCACGCTGGCTTTCCGTCTGTCCTACTAGTGGGGAAACCATGCGTTCCTATGACTACAGAGTGTGGCGAGTGCCAGGGCCTGGGGGTGCAGCCGGGCGACCCCCCCCCCCCCCCCCCAGTGCTGGGCTTCTGGCTTAGCGGGGGCCTCTTCTGGGCTGCTGGGCTGATCAGGCTGAAGCGCACAGCCCTGGGAGGGGCAGCCCCTGGCCCGAGATGGGGCCCGGGAGAACCCCGCAGACGCCCTGCAGGGCCGAGCCTGTCACCCCCGAGGCCTCGAGCGCAGCAGGGGCGCAAGGCCGTGGCCCCGACTTGGTCAGCAGCGCCTCCGCCAGGGCGCGGGGCTGCGAGTGGGGGCGGGATGGGTGCCGGGGACCCGCCCCGCTCTCGGTAGGGGGTCCGTGGGGGGGGGGTTCAGATCCGCCCCGCCCCCGCCCCGCTCTCGGTAGGGGGTCCGTGGGGGGGGATCGGATCCACCCGCCCCCGTCCCGTCCCCCGCCCCCGCCCCCGCGGCCCCGGGTCCTCACCGGTCTTGCCTGTCCGCGGCGTTCACGTCCGCCTTCCCCCGCACCAGCATCTTCCGCACTCGGGCCGCGTCGCCCACGCTGGCCGCCCGGTGCCACTTGGTGACAGCTTTGTAGTGGGCGAGGGCCCGCGGGGAGTCCGCGCCCCCCGGCTGCCCGGCGTCCCCCCAGCAGCACCGGAGCGCCCTCCTCATGGCCAAGCCGGGGCCCCGCACGCCCTTCCCGCCCCTGCCCCTCGTCGGGGATCGCGGGCACTCAGTCAGCTGTCACCGCTCACCGCGCCTGCGCAAGGTCTCCCTCCACTGCCACCACCGCCAGTGCTCACCGCGACTGCGCACTGTCTCCCTCCACCGCCACTGCTCACCGCGCCTGCGCACCGTCTCCCTCCACTGCCACTGTTCACCGCGCCTGCGCACCGTCTCCCTCCACTGCCAGCACTGCAGCCGCTCACCGCGCCTTCGCACCTTCTCCCTCCACTGCCACAACCGCCACCGCTCACCGTGCGCGTGGCCCAGCGCCGTTGGAGGCCGGGGCGGGGCGCGTGCGGGGCGAGTGCGGGGCGCGCTCCCCAAGGACGCGGCCGGAGGCGGGGGGGGGCCCCCAGGCGGGCGCGGGCCGCCCCCACCCCGCCAGCCCCCGGGAGCTGCGCCGCCCCACCGCCCAGCACGGGGACCTGGGCCTCGGAGCCCCGGCTGCAAACCCGAGCTCCACGGCGGCGCCCCGCTGGGTCCGCATGCTGCTTCCAGACCGGGGACGCGGGGGGACACTGGCTGTGACCAAGTCACCAGCACCACCAGTTAAAAAGAGAAAACACTCAGTGAACCACCGTTCTGTGTGAAGCTCACACTTAGGGCTTCTGGAAGAGTCGCTAGCAAATGACAGGTGACATGCATTCTAGAATGGCTCCAGATTCCCTACCGCTTGTTGACAATGCCAAGAATCGGTTTGTGCTTTGTCTTTCTGTTTTAAAATTTTTTTTTTATGGCCAAAGTGATGTACACAGAGGTTACAGTTGCATCCATTGGGCATTGGGTACATTCCGTGTGCTGTTTGTCACTCCTCCCTCAGTCCCCCCTCCCTCTCCCCCCTCCCCTCTCCCCCCCATGAGTTGGTCAGTTGGTTTACACCAGTTTTGCAAGCATTGCTTTCGGAGTCATTTGTCTTTTTACCCTGTGACTCTCGATTTTGATAATCCCTTTCAGCGTCTCGTTCTGATTCCAGTATATGCAGTTTCCAGTGGATTCAGATAAGATACAGTGATAGTGCAGGTACAACCACAGGAAGGGGATACAAGAAGATCATCAAGAAATTTATTACAGTGGGAAGAGGATCCGAATAACAGCAGACCTCTCCACACAAACCTACCACACGCGAAGAGAATGGAAGAACACCATCCAAATCCTACAGGCCAACAATAGCCAACCCAGAATTCAATATCCAGCAAAACTGGAATTCACCTTCGAGGGAAAAACCAGATCTTTCCATAGCAAAGAGGATCTAAAGGAGTATGTGAATGAAAAACTAACCTTATAGCGAACTCTAAGAGAGGAACCCCACTCAACAGAAAACCCACAGGACCCCCAGACAGAAACAGAATCAAACTACAACATCCAGAGCCCAACAGAAAGAGCAGCTCAATAAAGAAAAGAAAAGAAGGTGAGGAAAAACAGCCTAACAGGAAAATGGAAGGGAAAAAAACACTCTTATCCTTGATCTCTGTGAATATAAACGGTATAAACTCTCTGACAAAGATGAGCAGACTGACAGAGTGGATCTGTAAACAAAAAGTTGCCATCTGTTGTCTTCAAGAGACCCACCTTACGGCAGGGGACAAAAACAGGCTCCGAATGAAAGGATGGAGCAAGATCTTCCAAGCAAATGCACCTACAAAAACGGCAGCAGTAGCCCTCCTGATCTCAGACAAGCTGGACTTTTCATTAAAATCAACTCAAAAAAGACAAAGAAGGCCGCTATATTTTAATACAAGGAAAAATCCAGAATCAAGACATCACAGTGATAATATGTATACTCACCGAACAAAAGAGGCCCTATATATGTCAAGAAAATGCTCACAGAACTACAGAACGAGATAGATGCAAACACAATCATAGTGGGAGACTTAAATACCCCACTCTCTCCAAGAGACAGATCCAGCACCCAGAGGATTAGCAAGGGAGCTGAGGACCTAAGTAATACCATGTCCCACATGGGTCTGATAGATTTGTATAGAGTCTTTCACCCTACAGAGACCCAATACATATTCTTCTCAACAGCCATTCAACAAATAAATAAGACTAAAAACCCTGCCAGAGCAGCCAGCAGGAAACTTGAGGCTGAGTCAGCAGCACCCATTTTCAACCCAATAAAGAAATCTGAGGAGGGAAAGCTCTGCCCAGGGCAGGATGGGCTCCCCCAGGGCAGGATGGGCTCCCCCAGGGCAGGAGTGCTCCCTCAGGGAAGAACTAGAAGTGGAGCTATGGGTCATGGTGGTAGAGCCCTGGCAAAAGAGCTCAAGGACAGCTTCCAGGCCTGGAATGTAAGCCCTGACTCAGGAGAGGAAGGGAGAGAAGGAGGGAGGGAGGGAGGGAGGGAGGGAGAGAGAGAGAGAGAGAAAGAGAGAGAGAGAGCTGTATACATGATTACTCCAAAAGTGATACAAATTAAAATCAGAGTAACACTATTGGTTTGATTTCATCAACTCAACATGGAAAACATGTAGAAAAATATAATTTGAATTATACACTTAGGCAAGAAAATAGATGATCCAAATGACCAAACGTTTTATCTTGTTTCAAGGACACCAAGTTTACTTTAGTGACATAAATAAATGTCCACTGTACACACTTGCCAAATTAAATCCACTGATCATGAATCTGAATGAGATGAATTGAGCTTTGAGCCAAGGGCTCCTGTGTACCAGGCTGGCCTGGAAGCTGTTGCACAGCGTGGACCGCCCTAGAACTTGAAGGGTCCCCAGGGCCGTGTGCCCAGTGCTGGAATCACAGGTGTGAGCCATCGCTCTCCACCCAACTTATGACAACGTGATCAGGGAAGGAAAATACAATCCATTAATTTGACACACTTCATTTTCATAGTGATTCACAATGTTTAAAAGGAAACAAAACTAACAGATATCAAGCTGTGACTTGGACTACTACTGTGGGTCCTCTACAAAACCCAGCTCAGAAGGGGTTCCTTTGCTTTGCCAGTCCTGGGCCTTGAACTCAGGGCCACAGGAGGGTTCCCCCAGTAATGGTGCACTGTTGGGATCCTGCCTTTAGACTTGGTGGTGTGCTTGATGCCCTTCCCCCCCCCCCCCCCAGCCCTAGGGGAATGCGGAAGCAGGCTACACTCTCTGGGTCCGGAACCAGAAGAACCGGCTTTGCACCCAGCCCCCAACTCTCCCGCCAGCCCAGGCGCCTCCCTGTCCCGCCCTGGCTCTGCTTTCGAGTGACATTAGCTCAAGGGGATCAGGTGACAGCTCTCAGCCCATCGGCGTCCTGGCCGATCGCCTTCTCTCGGAATCATCTCCCGTTACCTTTGCCTTAATAAAGCAGTTGCTCTTGAAGCTTTCTCCGAGACTTGCGGACGTCTGACTTTGTTTACCGGACAGGGGGCGGGCAGGCTCTCTCCTCTCGTGTGAGGATGGGGCTAACTCCCCTGCTCCACTCTAGCCTTATCTGCGGGCCGGGTGACTGGGGGACAGGGTGAGAAATGGAGTTGAAAAAAGAGTACCTGAGTCTCGATACCCACACCGGGAGAGGCGACCGAGCCCGACAGTGCACCCAGGCCTGAGCGAGCAGCGGGGTGGGTGGGGGGATGACACTTGTCCACTGCCCTGACACTCAGGTGCCTTTGGTGGGGGGGGTGAGTGGAAACCCGGGAGAACCGCACACCCCAGAGAGAGAGGAGAGGGCCCAGCCCCAGCAGAGGGGAGGGATGGGAGGCGCCTTCCTCTCTGCATGGGTTGTGGCACCATAGCCCGTCCCATATCAGTGATAGAGACTCTGATGGACGTTCTGTTTCCTGGGCTGCACTGGAAACACACGCCTCTCAGCTACAGACAGAATCAGCTGGAAGGAGTTGCACACACCACAGCTCTTAGTTGAGAATGAATTTCACATCAGGCTTTGAAACAGGATCTCAGTGTCAGACTCCCTAGTGACAGGACTGCAGGCAGGAGCTATCAGAGCCTGCTAAGATGGGTCATTTGTAGCTAAGTAAACAGTGGTAAGATAACACTATTTACTTATTACATCATGAGTTCTGTATCTGTCTAAACAGGACTCTCCTTCATGATCCCACTACGTAATGCTGCGTTAAAAATATTAAGAATTCAGGGCTGGGGATATAGCCTAGTGGCAAGAGTGCCTGCCTCGGATACACGAGGCCCTAGGTTCGATTCCCCAGCACCACATATACAGAAAACGGCCAGAAGCGGCGCTGTGGCTCAAGTGGCAGAGTGCTAGCCTTGAGCGAGAAGAAGCCAGGGACAGTGCTCAGGCCCTGAGTCCAAGGCCCAGGACTGGCCAAAAAAAAAAAAAAAAAAAAAAAAAAAATTAAGAATTCAAAATACATTTAATCTTTATACCCCAGAGATCATTTTACAATTTCAACCATTTTAGTGACAATAGGTGGATGGTTTGGGTACCATGTATTAATCTAATGTTTCTATATTGTTACCTTATTTTTTGCTTTCATCTTGCTTCACTAATAAAATATGTATGATGAGAAAATTTGGCTTAATGTCCAGAATAAGAAAAATGGGTCATCAATATTAAGCTGTGAGAGAAATCTAAAAGTAGAAAAATGAAATATTGCATGTTTTGTCTTGATGTAATTTGAATTCTAAGGTTGTGAAAAATATAGGTAAACAAAGTAGATAGGATAGGTTAAAATATAATTGACTTAGGTCCCACAGTTAGATATACTTTTCAAGAATGAATTACTCTTCGGAGTATAGATACATTTGGCTTTAAGGATATTGTTTCCTAAGAGGGACAGAAAATATGACAAGAAAGCTCTTTCCAACTAGCTGTAGTGTCTACAAGGATGGGGACTCTATGACCATTACAGATGGACCTGCTATACAATCATGGGACAGCTAAAATTAAATGTAGAGATTTAAATACTTGCTGATATTATTTTACTGATGCAATAGACTCTCCGTTAGATTTTTTTTTCTTTTTTTTTTATTTTCTTTTGGCCAGTCCTGGGCCTTGGACCCAGGGCCTGAGCACTGTCCCTGGCTTCTCTTAGCTCAAGGTTAGCACTCTGCCACTTGAGCCACAGCACCACTTCTGGCCGTTTTCCATATATGTGGTGCTGGGGAATCGACCCTAGGGCTTCATGTATATGAGGCAAGCACTCTTTCCACGAGGCCACATTCCCAGCCCCACAATAGCCTATCAGTATAATTAGACTTAAATGGTGCAATATTTTTTAGATTTTGAAAAAGTTAAATACATAATGATAATTGATTTGTGTTTATCTTTGAGGCTATCAAGTAGATAAGGAACCAACATAATAGGTAATAATGTTTAGAAATATCAAAAGGTGTTAAAATTTCTAAAACTAAGATAAAACTTTTATACAAAGGGAAGTACCTGTTGCGTATATATATATGGAAATTAGAGTTAAATAAAAACTGCAATTCCTTGATTTCTTTCAGAACATCTCTTCACTGTGTCTAATGAACTGCAACTCCTAAGATCACAGCTGTTTTGTTTTTTTATCCCATGGTAAGAAAGATGCTCTATCTTGATGGTCCAGCTTACTTCTACTTGCTAATAGCCCTGTCGAAACCTTCTGGAGTGCTGTAAAATAAATGATATTTGTGCTCAGCCTTCTTTGAAGGCCTATGCTTCTTTAAGTGTCATCTGATTTGCAAATCTTTTCTCTATGATCCTAGAAAAGAGAAAATTCACCCCCATACATTTCTTATACTTTCCTCTAGGGGAATTTAATTAGAAATTATAATAATGTTACTTTTTTCACATAAAGGACAAAAATCACTGATGGGATCAGAAGCAAGACTTAACAGATATTAAAGCTACATAGAGTACAAAGCACATAATATTTTAACAGTACTATAATAGACATTATCTATAAACTCAAGAACATATTAGGTTCAATATTTTGGATGATCTTAGGATTTCAAGTCAGGGGTTTATGTTTCTCTTTTTATTGTGATTGTAGAATTGATACACAGTGGGGCTACAGTTACATGAAGGAAATGAGCAAGGAATGTAACTCTTTTGGAACCAGGTCTCCCCTTCCCTCGCTTTCTTCGGGTTTTTCCCTCGCATTCCCACCGCACAGTGTCTAGTGAGTGTCACTGTTGTATTTGTTCAACCTTGTCCCCCCTTTTCTGTGCTCTCCCTTACCCTCCAAATACAAACTAACAAACAAGATTACAGGAAAAGGAAACAAACACAGCACCAATGGCAACTAAAGATGTCTCCTGTTTCCTTTCCTTGCAGTTCATTCATAGAATATTATTGAGCCTTGGCCAAACACTCCTAGGCTATGCTCTTTTGGCCTCACTGTGTGAGTGTCCGGAGTCTAATATAATTCATCAAGTCCCAAAATGCAGGCATATATATACATACATAAACACATATACATGCACACACACAATTATACACACATACATTAATCATTCAGTATGCAAGCTCTTGACCACTTAAGCCACTCCACTCCACTAGCACCCTGAAGATTTTTTTTCTCATGAGAGCACCATTAGGAAATGTCAACCATAATTTAAGATAATGCTTACATAACTGATTTAATTTAGATCCATATTGACAATGATAAAAAACATCATGGGAATATTGAATGACTGACAAAGACTGTCATTTCATGATGAATTTTTTTCTCTCTGTTGGTTTTGACTTGGTTAGATTATCATCCTGTTGTGCTTCTTTCTGCTTGATTCTTTTCTTCCGTTTTCAATTGGTGTCTCAGTATTTAGCTGTGGTTAGTTTCAGACCGATAACCTTCATTCCTCAGCTTCCCAAATGCTGTGTTTGCAAGCGTCTGCATATGCACAATGGGCATCTTTATTTTTCTTGTTATTTGTGTTAATGCTGGTTTATTATCTCAGGGCCTGAGTGCTGTCCCTTAAGTCTTTATTGCTCACAGCTATTGCTGTTCCCCTTGAGCCAAAGTTCCACTTTTGATACTACTCAGACCTCCAGAGAAGAATTAAAGGCATGAGACACTAACACGCAACAGGTACTTCCCTTTGTATAAAAGTTTATCTTAGTTTTAGAAATTTTAACACCTTTTTTTTTTTTTTTTTTGCCAGTCCTGGGCCTTGGACTCAGGGCCTGAGCACTGTCCCTGGCTTCTTCCCGCTCAAGGCTAGCACTCCACCACTTGAGCCACAGCGCCACCTCTGGCCGTTTTCTGTATATGTGGTGCTGGGGAATCGAACCTAGGGCCTCGTATATCCGAGGCAGGCACTCTTGCCACTAGGCTATATCCCCAGCCCATTAACACCTTTTGATATTTCTAAACATTATTACCTATTATGTTGGTTCCTTATCTACTTGATAGCCTCAGAAGATAAACACAAATCAAACAATATCATTATGTATTTTGCTTTTTCAGAATGCAAAATATATTGCACCATTTAAATCTAATTATACTGATAGGCGATTGTATCAGTAAAATAATATCAGAAAGTATTTAAATCTCTACATTTAATTGTAGCTGCCCCATGATTGTATAGCAGGTCCGTCTGTAACGGTCATAGAGTCCCCATCCTTGTAGACACTACAGCTAGTTGGAAAGAGCTTTCTTGTCATATTTTCTGTCCATCTTAGGAAACAATACCCTTAAAGCCAAATGTATCTATACTCGGAGAGTAATTCATTCTTGAAAAATATATCTAATGTGAGGCCTAACTCAATTCTATTTAACCTATTCTATCTACTTAGTTTCCATTTATTTTTCACAACCCTAGAATTCAAATTGCATCAAAACAAAACATGCATTAATTGATTTTTTTACTCTCAGGTTTCTTTCACAGCTTAATATTGATGACTTATTTTCCTTATTCTGGACATTAAGCCAAATTTTCTCATCATACATATTTTATTAGTGAAGCAAGATGAAAGCAAAATTACGATAATCATATAGAAACATTAGATTAATACATGGTACCCCAAACCATCCACCTATTGTCACTAAAATGGTTGAAATTGTAAAATGATCTCTGGGGCATCAAGATTAAATGTATTTTGAATTCTTAATATTTTTAACGAAGCATTACGTAGTGGGATCATGAAGGAGTGTCCTGTTTAGACAGATACAGAACTCACGATGTAATAAGTAAATAGTGTTATCTTACCACCGTTTGCTTAGCTACAAATGACCCATCTTAGCAGGCTCTGATAGCTCCTGCCTGCAGTCCTGTCACTAGGGAGTCTGACACTGAGATCCTGTTTCAAAGCCTGACATGAAATTCATTCTCAACTAAGAGCAGTGGTGTGTGCTCCTCCTTCCAGCTGATTCTGTCTGTAGCTGAGAGGCATGTGTTTCCAGTGCAGCCCAGGAAACAGCACGTCCATCAGAGTCTCTATCACTGATATGGGACGGGCTATGGTGCCACAACCCATGCAGAGAGGAAGGCGCCTCCCACCCTCCCCTCTGCTGGGGCTGGGCCCCCTCCACTCTCTCTGGGGTGTGCGGTTCTCCTGGGTTTCCACTCACCCCCCCCACCAAAGGCACGTGAGTGTCAGGGCACTTGACAAGTGTTATCCTCCCCACCCACCCCCTGCTCGCTCACTCCTGGGTGCACCATTGCTGGGGGAACCCTCCGGTGGCCCTGAGTTCAAGGCCCAGGACTGGTAAAGGAAAGGAACCCCTTCTCAGCTGGGTTTTGTAGAGGACCCACAGTAGTAGTCCAAGTCACAGCTTGATATCTGTTAGTTTTGTTTGCTTTTAAACATTGTGAATCACTATGAAAATGAAGTGTGTCAAATTAATGGATTGAATATTAATTCTCTGATCACGTCGTCATAAGTTGGGTGGAGAGCGATGGCTCACACCTGTGATTCCAGCACTGGGCACACGGCCCTGGGGACCCTTCAAGTTCTAGGGCGGTCCACACTGTGCAACAGCTTCCAGGCCAGCCTGGTACACAGGAGCCCTTGGCTCAAAGCTCAATTCATCTCATTCAGATTCATGATAAGTGGGTTTAATTTGGCAAGTGTGTACAGTATACATTTATTTATGTCACTAAAGTAAACTTGGGGTCCTTGAAACAAGATAATACGTTTGGTCATAGGGATCATCTCTTTTCTTGCCTAAGTATATAATTCAAATGATATTTTTCTACATGTTTTCAATGTTGTGTTGATGAAATTAAACCGACCATGTTACTTTGGTTTTAATTTGTATCACTTTTGGAGTGATCATGTATACAGCTCTCTCTCTCTCTCCCTCCCTCCCTCCCTCCCTTCTTCCCTCCCTTCCTCTCCTGGGTCAGGGCTTACATTCCAGGCCTGGAAGCTGTCCTTGAGCTCTTTTGCCAGGGCTCTACCACCTTGACCCGCAGCTCCACTTCTAGTTTTTTGGTGGTTAATTGGAGACTTTCCTTCCTGGGACAACTTTGAACTGTGATCCTCCAGGATCAAGCAACCCAAGCAGCCCAAAAAATTTTACAAGAAACATTTAAACATGTACAACCAGAATTAAAATTTTTATTGCTTTCAAAAGATTACAGCATGCATTTTCATGTTGTATTTTCAATATTGCCATCACTCTGACCAAAGTATAAGTGTATCTTGTTAAGGAAATAGATCACAAACTTTATGCAAAAAAACCCAACTATATAATTATTATTCATCTCATAAACAAATGCCTTCCATCTGGTCTTTGAAGTATTTTCGGGGAAATCAAAGGTTGCTTACTTCTAATTCCAGGTTTATAAAATATGAATGTGTTACAAAATTTGTAGATAGGAATTTGATAACTCAATAGAGCATATTTGGGGGAAGGATGCTCTCGATTTTACAGTATTTTAAACTGACTTCATTCCATATAATTTTCTAATAACGTAAGCTTTGCTGTTCACTGAGGAAGAAATTCTGGTAGCTCCATAGGCGTCTGAGATCTGCATGATCAAAGTTGATGCCAACCCAGGTGGACACAGCAGACTCCTTATCACCCACCGTCTGGGCTGCTCCCTTGGTTCATCATCCTCACAGTGGGCGTGAATTCGGGAGGACCGCGGTTCCCAGCCAGCCTGAGCTGAAAAGTTCCTGAGACTCTGTGAGCAGCAGAAGCTCAATGCGGCCACGCTGGGCTTCACCAGAGCGACGGAGTCAGAGTTAGGAAGGAAGGTACACAGGGAAGGAGGAGGCTGAGCAAACACGGTTGGCTGTGTATCTAGGGATGAAGTAGAAAAAAGTGAAGTTAATAAAAGTAAGGAAAACGAGAAAATAAAAGTAATGAAACAAGCAGACATTAAAGACCTGTCATTCGAAAAGAGACTCTTTGCATTGATTTGGGAGAGCTTGGACAGGTTCCCCTGTGTGCACTAAGCAGTCTCTTGATGGTGCATGTAGGGCTGTCTTGGGGTGTCAGCCTTCCTGTGGCCTAGGGGAGCTGGGGTGTGGGGTGTGGAGGGGGCAGGGGGGCTGAGGCCTGTCTGGAACCAGTAGCTTTTGCAGAGGGGCAGGGCTGCTTCGAGCTGCCCTTACCTCAGGAAGGGAGCACTCCTGCCCTGGGGCAGCCCATCCTGCCCTGGGGGAGCACTCCTGCCCTGGGGGAGCCCGTCCTGCCTTGGGCACAGCTTTTCCTCCTCAGATCTCTTTACTGGGTTGAAAATGGGCGCTGCTGACTCAGCCTCAGGTTTCCTGCTGGCTGCTCTGGCAGGGTTGCTGGGTTCCATCTCCATCTCCAGAGGAGGGGAAGGGCTGCCTTCCAAAGGCTGCTCCGGGTGGGAGACTGAGGGGGTCTATCCCGGTGAACTCACGCTTTCCCTTGGGTTTTTGGTCCATCTGCGACTTGTGTCTGTCTGTGGCTTGCAGCCAGGTTTCCACATGCACTGGAGGTGAATGGAAAGTGAGTACTCTCTCCCCTCTCTCCTCCCCTCCCTCCCTCCCTCCCTCTCCCCTTCCCTCCATCCCTCTCTCCCATTGCTCATATCTTGGTTTTGTCTGCTGCTCTGGCTGCATTACCGCTGTCACTGCCTCTGGAGCGCCTGTGCTCAAATCCGTCTTCTTAAGCAGGCTTCCTCTCTGTCCTGCATCTCTGCACTGGTTTGGCTCCCTGGATGTGCTTCTCTAGTTGTGGACTTTCGCTTGGAGAGAGCTCAGTTAGTGCCCGGCTGTCCCTCTGCCCTCTTCCTCCATCCCCTAAAATTCCCCTGCACAGAAAAGGAGGCCGCTAGTAACCTCATGAGACAGCCTACAGAATGGACAACATTTGCCAGGTCAATGCTGGACAATTGCCTAATATCCAGAATAATACAGAGAACTCAAGAAACAAAACCTTTTAAGAATCAATACTCAATGTATACATGGGCCTGTGAGGTAAAAAGACATCTCAAAGGAAGAAATAAAAATGGCCAATCGACACATGAAGAAATGCCCAATATCCATGGCCATAAAAGAATCCAAATTAAGCCAACATTGAGAATCCATCTCATTCTAGTTAGAGTGGCCATCACCAAAGATATTACCAACATGTCCTGGCACAGGTGTGAGAGATAACTAACCATAACCTACTGCTGGGCTATACACTTGCTCAACTATTGTGGAACATTTGGAGTTTCCTCAAAAACCTAAACATAGGATGTCTCCATGATCCAGAAATACTACCCCAAAAGACTACAAATCAGGATACAGCAAGGCTACTTACACAACCATGTTCACTGATGCACTATTCAACAGAAATAAGCTATGGAAATAAACCCAGATGTGCTTCATGGATGAATGGATCAACAAAATGTCACATACACACAGTCACACACACACACACACACACACACACACACACCTACACACAGACACACAAATTTTACTCATCTGTCAGGCAGAATGATATTTGTAGAGAAAGGGATGTACTTTAAAAAATTATATTGCATGTTGAATCTTACTAAAGTCTTCACAAGAATGAGATTCCATGGTCTAATCCTTTTGAATAATTACCAGTTAGGCAACATGAGTATCAATACCTGAAACATGTTTTGAGAGGAAGGGTGCAAGTGTTGGAAGCTAAAATGAGGACTGACCCAATAAAGTGAAAAGAAATAATGAGCAAATCCATTCATATACAATGTATACACATGAAAGTAGAACACAGAAATCATATTAGACAGTTCCTCCTAGGTAAGTGGGGACAGAATTTTGAAGAGGTGATTCAACTTAAAATGTCTTCTATGATGATCAAGATATGTATCTGAATCTCCTAAACTTGAAGATACTTTTTAAAACCCCCAAATATTAGTTAAAAACTTGAAGTTTAGCCTGGTGTTGTAGTTCACACCTTGAATCCCTGCTACTCAGCAGACTGAAGCAGGAAAATGCACAGAGCAGAGTGCCATCCTAGCTCTAAGTAGATAAATCTTCACTAAGTGAATGCATTACTATTTTTTCAATATATATCAAATGAAACCAAAAGGAAAATACATCATTGTTATCACAGAATTGATATTTAATTCCACTAAAGCATTAATGTCAACTTTGTGGTTTAGGTTCTACTTAAACAATGGGCATTTTGACAGAACAAGTAATAATCATTTTTGCATAGAACATCTACCTGAAGATTTGTTTTGAAGCAGTTCAAAATAGTATAAAACTTTTCATTGCAACATATTATTAGAAATGTTATTTTTACAACATTTTATATCTTTCATCTATTAAGAATAATTCCAATAACATTCAGAAATAACATTATCTTTTAAGTTTTCTGTTATAACATAAATTTTCTTTTATGAACCTAATTTATACATTCTCCTTAAAAATGCCATGTTATCATCAGTTTCCACATGTGAATCTTGACTTCAATAGTACATCATAGAGCAGAAGTTCTAGCAGACCCAGACTCAAATCTATATTAGGTGAACACAAAACAAAACATGAAAGCATTATAGTCTTTATCTCAAAGACTTTTAGTTAAGTAAGCATGTGATAGTAAACTTATGAAGGATTATATAAATGTTAATAAGAATAAAATTATGGGCATTGGGTATGGTAAGTTATGTGTATGGCAGAAGGAGAGAGAGAACTACAATACAAAATGATATTCAAATGTAATTAAACCATATTGGTGACTAATTATTATGTGGCTAACTGTGAAGGTTCTATATATTTGGATTTATTCATTAACTCAGCAACCATTTATTCAACCACTTACACAAGCACTGAAATTCAAGATCACGATATACTCCATTCTTCATCAATCTCTTCCTTGCTTCTGGAAAATGAGATCAACGGGTGATTTCCAGGCAGAACTATACTTACCATAACAAGTATAAAGGTACTTGAGCACAAGGGTGGGATGTATTTCTCAGTTTTGTGCCAATGTGAATGCATTTTGTTGTAGTTATTACATTAATAACTGAACTTTGATAAGGAGGGAAGTAAGCCATACAAATTGCTACACATTGTAAGTAGTTCACACTGACTAGAGTTACAGCAACGAAGGGTAAGTAGAAAGCACCAAGGCTGAATAAGTTGATGTAAATAAACTTAATTTGAATATTTGCCTTTCATACCAAGGTAGTTAGAAATTTCATGAGTGCAAAAGATAAACACAGGGCTGGGGATATGGCCTAGTGGCAAGTGTACTTGCCTCAAATACATGAAGCCCTGGGTTCAATTCCCCAGCACCACATATACACAAAATGGCCAGAAGTGGCGCTCTGGCTCAAGTGGCAGAGTGCTAGCCTTGAGCGGGAAGAAGCCAGGGACAGTGCTCAGGCCCTGAGTCCAAGGCCCAGGACTGGCCATAAGAATAAAAAAATAAGAATAAATGAATATAAAACACACAAAAAAGGTAAACACTTATATTTGGAGACATTTAACTAAGAAGTGGAGGATGCCTTCATTTGCTAAGAATAGTCTGAGAGCTTCAAGAGATGACAAGTGAAAAAAGTGCTGAGTCACAAAAGAAAATGCACATGAAACTTGATAGTTACTACAGTGATGAAAGACACGTGGGAAGTTAGCCTACAGGAGGGGTGTTGGTTTTTAATCCCTTCCATTTGAATTTTAATTATATGTTGTAGGTCTGTTGGCCAAATAAAAAGAAGGGGTGCTAATTGCTTTGTTTCAGAATATCAACACACCTAAGTTAATTTATAACGTTTGGCAACATACCTCCTGGCAGTCCACGAGTTATAATTCTTCCTTCTTCATATCTTGAAATAAGCCAAATATGACATCTATTATTTGAATTCAAAAAGAGATATCATCCTGGAAATGACTTACAGCTTATGAAATCTGAGCTTACATAAGGATGTAGAGACTAAGACAGTTTGAAGAAAGTTGTGAAAATGTCACCCATGTAAAATTAACCTACATTCACTTTACGTAAAAAGTATCCATATATAATGCTACTTAATCTGCTTAACATTAAAATGAATACTTCTGTACTAATTATGCTGTGAGTATTCACTAATGTATGCACAATACAACCTATATTATATATTCAGTGCATTTTCAATGCAAGTCAATGGTTTTCACCAAAACTGCTTTCTTTCCCCGCACAGTTTTAAGATCAATTACGTGTAAAGGCTGTTTCACTTATGTTTCACTTCATATATGCCTATAATGTACCTTATTCATTTTTCCTGCATCCTTCACAATTGCTTCCTAAACTAAATTTAATGCATTTCCTTTTTAAGTTTTTATACACGTATGTAACATATTTTGATCAATTGTTTATATTCTCCATTCACTCTCTTTCCTCTTACCATCTCTGCATGCTGGACAAGATTTTATAGCTCAGTCAGTCACTTCTTAAAAGTGTACTCTACTTATCAGAAGGCTTTCACCATGGTATATCATCCATGCATATATTGTACTTGAATGAAATGTGCCCTGTATCTACCTTTTCCTAAATATTTAATCACTTATTTCAAGTTAATGAATCTTTTGCTCGAAAGAAACTTTCCATTCTCTACTTAGCAGATCCTAATGACAATACCAAAATACTTGTTAGTTTGATCAACATCTTTGGAAATACAGCAGGATAGAGAATTCAATATTCAAAACTCACTAATCTTTCTATAGTCCAATAATGAACAGGTTGAGAAAGAAATTGAGAATAGCAATAACTTCCAAAACAATTAGACACCCATAAATAAGCTGAACAAAGGGATTAAAAGACATCAATAATAAAGTCTATTAAATAATGACATAAGAAATAGAAGAAGACATCAAGGGATGGAGAGATCTTCCAAGACCGTGGAATGGCATCATTCAATCATGAAAATGACAATATTGCCAAGCATTGCAACTTACTTATTTTTACAAATACTCATCAAAACCCCAATGCCATTCTATATAGAAATAAAAAGTCATTCCAAAAATTCATGGAAGAGAATTAAAGTCTCTGAACAACAAATGCAATTGTGGATGTATCATAATACCAGGCTCCAAAGATATAATAACCAAACAAGTGTGCTCCTTGCAAATAGAAATCCTACAAACGAGACCCAAAGACCAATGACACTCTATAAAAATTAATAAAGCACACAGCTTCAGCTATATCGTTTTTGACAGTGGAGATAAACACAAAGCCTTGAGAAAAAACAGCCTCTTCATAAATGGTGCTGACAGAAATGGTTATCTCCTTCAGGGAGACTGAAACGAGACCCTTCTCTCTCACGCTTCTCAGAACTGATTCAAACAAGGAGACATACAACCACACAACAGCAGCTATCCGGTATTTGACAAAGCCTTGTTGCTGTTATCTAAGCACAGATTATTTTGATCTTTACTTGACATGCAAAATCTATTTTAGTTCTCAATAGTTCCCCAAGTCAATATCAAGAAATCTAGCAGACATGAGACTCAAAGTGAACATACCTAACCTGCAGTGCGCAGTCCTCCAGAGTGGAAGATTGTGTGTGTGAGCCTAGGTTACCACCTCTTCTCTTGGAAGAAAACTTTTTGAGTTCACAGGAAGTATGATTTCCAACACTAGGGCAAAAATGTTGGACAGACTGTGCTCTACTGGCTCTGGAAATGAGGATTCCACTTGTCCTCCTCCAGTCTCTTAACGGACCTGTGAAAATCCAAACAGCAAATGCCAAATCATTCCTTTATATTAACAAAGTAGGACTATTTTAAAAATACCTATAAAATAAAACTTAATTTCTTTTAAATTTTATTTTTACCATCAGTATTTGTAAGAAAATTTCTGTTTCAAACAATTTCATCCTATAGAAGTACACATATATTTACAGGAAGATACCACTCTAGAAAGTCACCCCAAAAAAGTAAGGAGGACAGAAGTGACTTTCAATGATTTCTGGGTTAATAGGTTTCCCTTGCTTATGATAGGTCATTACTAAGACAATTATTCAGAAAATGTTTAGAAATGCCTGTTTTTCAAGTATGACTGTGTGAGAAGATTGGTGTATTAATTTGGTTGCCACTACTAGCCATTTTACCATGCAAAACATATGTTAAATCACCATACTGAGGAGCAAAATCAAGAATCACATGATTATGTCTCTGGATGTGGAAAAAGTGTTTGATAAAATCCAGCACCCATTTATGATGAAAGCTTTGGAGAAACTAGAATTCCAGGGAACATTTCTGACTATAATAAAGTCTGTCCATCACAGGGTAAAAAAAGACAAACAACTACAAAAGCAATACTTGCAAAACTGTTTGGTATAAGTGAACTGAACACCTCGGGGTGGGGGTAGGGAAACGAGAAGGCGGGCGGGGGGTATGAGGGACAAGGTAACAAAAAGTACAAGAAATGTATCCAATGCCTAATGTATGAAACTGTAACTTCTCTGTACATCAATTTGATAATAAAAATTCGAAAAAATAATAAAGTCTGTCTATGACAAACCCACAGCAAGCCTTATACTTCATGGTGAAAGTGAAAGCCATTTCCTTTAAAATGAGAAGCACAAAAAGGTTGTCTGCTCTCTCCTCTCCTTTTCAACACAGTACTGGACTGCCTAGCCAGAGCAATAAGGCAAGAGGAAGACATAAAGGGGATCCAAATAGGAAAAGATGAAGTCAAACTCTCTCTCTTTGCAGATGACAAGACCCTGTATCTTAAGAACCCAATAGACTCTACTTCCAGGTTACTTGAGGTGACCCAACACTTTGGCCAGGGAGCAGGATACAAACTAAATCCTCAAAAATCAATGGCTTTTCTCCATGTCAACGACCCGAAGAGCAAGGCTGAATTCAGGAAAGCAACTCCTTTGGCAATAGCCTCAAAAACCATAAAATACTTAGCAAATACCTTAGCCAAAGAAGTCAGAGACCTCTATGATGAGAACTTTAAAAACCTGAAAAAGGAAATGAAAGCAAAACTAAGGAAATGGAAAAACCTCACATTGCTTCTGGGTTGGGAGGATCAACATGGTGAAAATGGCAATGTTGTCAAAGGCTATCTACAAATGCAATGCAATACCCATCAATATCCCAACACTATTCTTTAACAACATAGAGGAAGCAATCCAGAAATTTCTATGGACCAATAAACGACACCAAATAGCAAAAGCTATCCTAAGTAAAAAGGATAGTGCTGAAGGAGTTACAACACCAAACTTCAAGTTGAATTACCAAGCTATAGAAATAAAAACTGTCTGGTATTGGCACAAGACCAGGCCTGAGGACCAATGCAATAAAACTGAAGACCCAGAAATGAACAAGCAGACCTATGGCTACATAATCTTTGATAAAGTAGCTAAAGACAGGATGGAAGACAGCCTCTTCAACAAATGGTAATAGAAAAACCAGCTCAACACCTGTAATAAACTGAAACTAGATCCTTACATAACACCCCGCAGCAAAATAAATTCCAAATGGATCAAAGACCTTGAATTAAAATCAGATACCCTAATAACATTGCAAGGAGGAATAGGAGAAACACTTGGGCTCCTTGGCACAGGATGAAACTTCCTTAATAAAGGCACAGAATTTCAACAAATGAAAAAAAGTAGGACAAATGGGACTGCATGAAACTGCAGAGCTTCTACAGGGCAAAGGACATAGCTGCCAAGATAAATAGAACGTCCACACATTGGGAGAAGATCTTTACCAGCCATACAATAGAAAAAGGCCTCATATCCAAACTATACGTAGAAGTCAAAAAAATAAATTCCTCCAAAACAAATCCTCAAAGAACCAAAAGCCCCCTCAACAAATGGGCCAAAGACCTAAAAAGAGACTTCTCTGAGGAGGAAATGAGAATGGCCAAGAGACACATGAAGAAGTGTTCTACATCACTGGCCATAAAAGAAATGCTACTCAAAACAGTACTGAGATTCTATCTAACACCAGTAAGAATGTCCAATATCAGCAAAACTAATAATACCCAATGCTGCAGGGGATGTGGCCAAAAGGGAACCCTACTACAGTGTTGGTGGGAATGTAAGCTGGTTCAACCACTCTGGAAAGCTGTATGGAGATTCCTCAGAAGGCTAAACCTAGAGCTCCCTTATGACCCAGTAGCCCCACTGTTGGGCATCTACCCAGAAGACCACAAGCAAGACCACACTAAAGCCACCAGCGCAACAATGTTTGTCGTAGCACAATTTGTCATTGCTACAATATTGAACCAACCCAGATGCCCCTCAGTAGAAGAGTGGATCAGGAAAATGTGGCACATATACACAATGGAATTTTATGCCTCTATCAGAAAGAATGACATTGCCCATTCGTAAGGAAATGGAAGGACTTGGAAAAAATCATACTAAGTGAAGTGAGCCAGACCCAAAGAAACATGGACTCTGCGGTCTCCCTCACAGGGAATAATTAGCACATGTTCAGGTTCGTCATAAGAGAGATCACAGTAGCTCAACAGTTATGACCATATGAACACATAAGATGATGCTAAGTGAAAAATGAACTCCACATTATGGAAACAAGTATTATATCGTTGTTGTAATTATTTTCAACATGCCATGTGAAACCGTAACCTTTTTTTCCCTCGCGCATTCCCTCCCTTTAGTTGTACCCCCGCTATTGCTGTATCTCATCTGAGTACCATGGATACTGTATATACGTGTATTCGAACTAGGGACGGGAAAGGAAATGTGAAAATTGAGAGACAAAGGATAAAAAGGCAAACGACTCCAAAAGCAATACTTACAAAACCATTCGGTGTAAACCAACTGCACAACTCATGAGGGGAGAGGGGAAGGGGGAGGGGAAGGCGGGGGAAAAGTGAGGGAAGAGGTAGCAAGTTGAACAAGAAATGTACTCACTGCCTTATGTATGAAACTGTAACTACTCTGTAATTCACGTTGATAATAAAGAAGGAAAGAATAATCGTACTCAACATTCAACACAAAATACAATTAAGCATACCTGAACGCTGGTATTGAGGAAAGTCATTTAGCAATGAAAAGAAGTCATCTGGCTGCCGTTTGCTGTCACCATGCATGCATTCTTTGAGATATCCAGCTTTTAGCGTGAGGATTCACTCAGAACAGCAACATCTAGGGAGGAAGATGGTGACGCGGAGATTAAAAGACCACAAGCAGCTCTTGGCCCATTTCATCCTCACAAGGTGTCAGGGGTGGGACCTGCCGGCTCTGCCTTCCTCACACTCCCCAAACCTGACCAGAGATTTATAGTTTCACGGCTTTGGAAATTATATACCTTCCCATTATCATGTCATTATTTTTTTACATCAGTTGAGGACAGCCTGGTTCTGCGCACTCTCTGCTGGTAGCAAGGTCATAGTCAAGATCAGGTGTTGAGCTACAAACTGACAACTAATTAGCTCTATGTCGAAATATGAGAAAAAATATGCACATGAAACTGAACTATGATGAAGGAATTCAACAGCAGTAGACTAGTCTTTTATAAGTATCAGGGAATTAAATTCCTTCAGAATATTATGCTAAATTCTATTTACTTTTCCTTCCCAGCGACCTCACTGTCTCACTACAAATTATGCTTTTGAGACAAGTAGCTACGTTTCGTTAGTATGATTCCACTTTGACTTCTATAGCTTTTTGGTCTGGACCTTTTCGTAAATCTCAACCCTTTGAGAGGGCTCTGCATGGTCTTGTAGGTGTCCTTGAAGATCAATTTTGTGAAGATTTTGTCTTATAGAGCCGACATCCCATCTCCATGAGCATGTGTAAAGTAATTATATTGTTTCCCATCACTTCTGCCTCAGTGGTTCAGCAAACAATCAATTTAAAATATATTAACATGCTGCTGCAGCTTAAATTTATTATCTTATCAACTGCATTTCATCTGAATGATGTGAGCCTAGTTTTTGCTGTTGGAGATTGCTCACTATATATTATGCATATGACATAAATATTCTCATGCCAATCAATGCCCTCATATCTGACGCATTCTTATTTTAGTCCTCTAGTTATATGGTACCTCATAGAATGACAAATTCAATATTTTCCCATTAAATACATGACTTCAGACAAATATTAGAAACATTTAAACATTTGTACAACACAATACTTAGGGTTTTCCTAGTAGTCTAGATGTTTGCCAACAAGTCTTAAACAAATCAATTTTCTAGTGAATGTAGGTATTCTGATATAAAAATGAATGCATAATACTGATGAAAATGAACTATTTCCTAGGAAAACAGATATTTCATGTTTCCAAGTGTTACTTTTCAGAGACCTTCTTGTATACCATAATGAATTTATCCTACGGATGTTTATTTATATATTTACAACAATATTCCTCTCCAGCACATCATTCAAAAAGTGTCAGGGCAGGAGTGGCTGTCATGGTGTCTGTCTGGATTCGCAATGTTGCCAGCACCGTTTGTGGACGAACCTGTCTTTCTTCCATCCTGTTTTCTGTCTTTTTTTTGGCTCCCTTATCACAGATGAGGTGGCCGCGGGTGGGTGGGTTCATTTCTGGGTCTTCAGTTCTAGTCCACCGGTCCTCAGGCCTGATCTTGTGCCCTGCCCACGAAATGCACTCCCTGCTCTGCAAGCTCCGCAGTGGGAAGGGTTAAAGGTATTTCACTCACCTGCATGGAGAACGGCACCTGCGCGTGTCCTCCGAGGCTGAGCTGGCTTCCTCTCTTGCGGTCCTCCCTGCGGTCCTCCCTCTAGCATGGTCGGGGTGGCGTGCCGTCCACTGGTCCTCCCTGAGATCCCTTCTCGTCCTGGGTGAGGGTCTGGACCGTCCCTGCTGGGATCCTGCGTTGCCTCTTGCGAGCCTGCGGTAGCTGCTTCGTGGGCTGGGGTTGGGGATCCGTGGCTCTTCCCACCAGGAGGACGAGCGGGGGAAGCAAAAAGGGGGGTCAGGAGTGTGACGGGGACACCAGAGTCCAGGTCATCAAACTGTGGGCAGAAATATTTGCCTTGCTACAGGAATTCTAGGACATAACTTAGGGCCAACTTGAAGTTGTTCATTTGTTTTTAGCACAATTTTTGTGCATGCTTATAATATCTAAAACTTATTGTACTTATGTGTATAAACATAAAAAAGGATTCGTTGTCTTTAGTGCATAAAAGCCACTATAACTGTCAAGGGTTGGTCATGTTATCTCAATCAAGTTAAACCCAAATAAGGGGAAAAAAGCAGTAAACAACCAAGGAGACTTGGTGACTGGGTAACGTTGATTCTGAACACGTGGGGTTCATCAGGATGGCATGCACAGGTTAAGATTGGTTTGCTTCTCCGCTACTTCGTTGAAGAACAGCGTTGTGTTAAAAATGTTGGTTATGTTATCAAGACTTATCCAGGAATGTCTCATACGAAAATATTGAATTCCAGACCTTTGATATCGTTTAGAGAGGTTAAATGAAATCTCTTAAGTGCTCAAATAAAATCTAATTATGAGCTCTTGGCTTTAAATATAGCGAAGAGATTTTGAAAGTTCAATTCAAGATTTGGTGTAACATATCTATACAGTACAAATTTTCAATACTCATTGTAGCAAACTTTAAATCATCAGTCAAATTAGCCAGTGTACATGTCATTCTAAATTCTAAAGATACCACAGAAGCAGTCTAATTTAACCTTAAAATAAGCACTAAACATGTAGCATTTCAACTTAAAAAGTTGGTTTAATATAAACATTTCTTCTAAAAAATGGGATGTTTGGCCTCTGGTTAGGTTAACTGTAATTTAAGTTTATTTAAAAGGTTTCCAAAGATAAAGATTAATACACAGAGTTAGAGTAAGGTATTTACTCTCTGTAACAATGAAATTATTTGAAAGAAAAATATTACTTATCAAGGTAATTGCTTGTGTACTATTGATACTGTCAAGTTCTACTGAAACTTAAAAAAGCTAAGTCTGGCTTTTTTTTTTTTTCACCATTTTCCCAGCACCCAAACTAACTTTTTTTTTTTTGGCCAATCCTGGGACTTGAACTCAGGGCCTGAGCTCTATACCAGGCTTCAAAAAGCTAAGTCTTAACTAAGCAGAATTTTATTTAAAGAGCAGTTTATAAGTCTAATAAATTGTTACTTATAACTAAGTATATAAAACTATACATGAATTCTTTTTTTCTACGTTGCTAACTACGCTGTATCTCACTTATTAAAAAGTTTTCGTCTCCATTAAGGCCTATCGAAATAAATATAAATGGGGAAGTAAGAGTATATCCTCTAGAGATCTAAAAGGTAATGATCTGCTGGTAAGAACTCACAGTTAAGGAAGGAAAGGAATTTTGGAACTCTAACCCCTCTATAGATCAGGGTTTGTGTAGCTCCTACCCCCGAAGCAAAGTACTTTAGCCTCCATCTGACTGAATAAATTGCGCATTTTTCTTTCTTTCAGTTTTGAGATTGATTAATTATGATTTCCACAGTTAGTGTCCCCACTTTATTTTTCAAATCTTTACCTATGGTCGCCCTGTCATTAAGCCATATCCCTGCAGTGTTCCACGGAGAATCACAAAATAAGTCCATCACCAACCTGTCATTTATCCTCCTTCCAGAACAGGACAGCAACCGAGAACAAAGAGAACACAGTGTCCAGGTAGTTTCTGCCTGGGGTGCGAGCTACTCAGGAGGCTGAGAGCTGAGGCCTGAGGTTCAAAGGCAGCCAAGACAGCAAAGTCCCTGTGTGGTTCTTGCCTCCTATTCATCATCAAGGATGCTGTAGAGTTAGAGCTGGAGGTGCTGTACCTCCAGCCTTGAGCACAAAAGCTTGCATCCAACGCTCAGGCCCTGAATCAAAGCCTCAGGACCAGCAAAAAAGAAAAGACATAAAGGAGCTTCTTTTCAGGTAAAAATGAAATTAGGAGCACCAACTAGATGAGTGGGTACATTTCATAGGAATAATAAAGTTTGCACTATTGACTTAAAATAACTTACCAAATTATAATTTTGGGGAAATACTTACATCTGATCTCGCAACTATAATTTGTCCTCCAAAATGGCCAGACCTAGGTAGCCAAGATATGGGAAATGGAAAAAGAAAACAGAAATGTTAAGTGTCTCATAAACACATGATCAGATGGCAGTGGCAGGAACAGATCACTTTAGAATTCTAGCATAGGTATGTAACTTAGGCATTTTTTTTCTTCAAAATTTGGCTCAAACTACCATCTGAGTAAACGTAAGGCACTTGGCTTAGCAGCCTGCAATCATAGCACTGACAAGGCTGAGCATGAAGGGATATTTCATCCTAGACATCTGGGCTCGCTAGTGAGATCCTGTCTAAAGAAGCAAAAAGTGCTATATAAATTAATGGATGAGTAAGTGAATGTAGAACAATGATTTATGTATTTAGATATATGCATGTGATTAAAGAAAAAACACATATGCAGATAATATTCATAGAGTTACTTTAGTCAAGGAACTGATTGTTCTATAGCAAACTGTTGTTAAGAAACTCACATACCAATCTTAATCCATATGTTAGGCTATTCTATTAGGCAAGGACACAGTAAGACGATGATAGCAAAACAATTCCTATAATGAAAGGGGCTTTTCAAATAACATATTAATTTAAAGCTTGTTTTAATTATAGTCAACTTATTTTTCAAGTATTGCCTCCTAAACTTTTGCAATGCACCAAGAACAGAAAACTGTGTGTGTGTGTGTGTGTGTGTGTGTGTGTGTGTTTATGTGTGTGTGTGTGAACTTACTTTTCTTGCTCTGGTATGGTATGGTAACACATGATAACTTTATTTATAGAAAGTCACATTTATTCTCAAATATCTCATTTAATTATACTTTTTAAAGATAGTTGAAACAGTTTTAGTTTAAATACATGTATCGAATTGAATTATTAGGAAATGAGCATCACTTGAAATGGGACACATTTGTTGACTTGTGCTGCTTTTTAAAAGAGATTATTGTCATATTTGTATGGCACAAATAAGTCAACTGTACTTCTCAATAATTCATCAAATCAAAGACAGAACGTGTCTGAAGTCTGAAATCCAAAATGAAAAAGATACTGTAACTAACCTAAAGTTTTCTCAGGAAGGCATCCACCTTCTCAAATGCAGATCTTAGTCTTGGGCTCAAATCCGCATAGTCTTCTCTTGCTGAAAAGTGCGTCCGAGGTCCCAGAAAACTCTGAGAATTTCTCTCAGTAGGGTTGTTTAAGCTATTCCTGGTAGTAAAAGTTTCAGACGATGTTTGACACAGATGAACTCTTAGATGAAGCTTACAATTTTCATCCTCCAGTCTCTTAATCTTTCTTTCACATCTGCAAAAGGCAAACATCCAGGAATCCATCTTTCCCTGAGTTAGACCCAAAGGACTTATGGCTTTAAGAAAAAAGGTGCAAACACTAACTTTTAAAATTAGCCTTAAGACCAAACTTAAGTTCCTTGAAACAGTATCTTGAAATACACATTGGTTAATGAATGCCAACTGTATAACGTGTAAAATTGTAATTTATTCTAAATAATCACACACACACACACACTCATTCCTGGCAAGTTAATTCCAACACTGTAGGGAGGAGACAAGTGATTGTCAGGGATGTCTGGCTCCACAGTTGTCACTGCTGCCCTCTGGTAGGGCTCTACTTAGAGGATTCCTCATGTAAGTATTACTATCTATGTAAAATCATCTCTGTATTATCATATGTGGTTATAGTAGACACTTTATCATGCATAACTTCAGTGAAACAACGTATGATTCTCCTTAAATAGGTGTTTAAACTATGAATAATAAACTTAGGCCACTTAGAATAGGAAGAAAAACAGAGCAGCAACCAATAAAGCCCCAAAGTAAACCAAGAGGAGAAACTGTTCTATTCTAATAAGTTAGGAGAAAATTAATGTATTCATAGTATTTTCCAAAGTTGGTTTGTTCAGTTAGGTTCCTCTTCCTAGTAATCTCATGAGTCTATCATATCAAAACTATTGTAAGGGCTGACCTCAGAACCCACGTGACTAAATATAAGTTTTACTGCTAAAATTATAACAGCTCCTAAACCCTGGGGATGACTCTATGCTAGAGGGCTGCACCCCCACCCATGAGACTATTTTGTAGTTTGACATTAAAAAATATAGGGAGCCCTTGTTCCCCTCTGTACCTAGGTAGCAACCATGGTAATAGACAGTCAAAAACGATCCTAGTCATAGACTATCGAAACAACCATACTAAGAGTAGAAATGCCATGGAAACTGTTGGGTTGGTTTACTCATGACTGAGTACTGGATTGTTTTCGCCTGCTCAAGCTTGGGAAAACATGGTGGTAATTGTTAAAATAAAGTTGATAATGGGTCAGCCTGACTGCAAAATTCTGCTTCTGTAAACGGCTTGCTTAACCCATTTGTGACTTGCTCTACCCCCTGCACTAACCCACTGTATCAGTGCTACGTGACCACCTGCTGTCAGTTCCTCATATCAAGGCCAGTTCCCATTATCAAAGCCAAAATAGGTTAACTGATAGGGTACAGAGCCAATAGAAATAGGACAAGACTTGCTTGCTAAATGCCATCCAATCAAGTATCTGCCAAGTTGTAAATACCCTGCCCCTGTTGTAATCACAATAAAAACCCCGCCTATCTGAGGGTCCGGGCTTTCAATCCAGATCAGCTTGGTGATGGTTGAGAGTCCAGGCTCCACCTGCAATAATGACTCTTGTGCGTTTGCATCGGTATCGGCTCCTTGGTGGTCCTTGGGGACTGGAAATCTTAGGCATAACAGCTTGGAGGACTCTTCCCAGAACCCCAAGATCCCAGGACCCTCAAACCAGAGTGTGACACTTGTTTTTCTTGTGTGTTTTGGCGTCCTTAATAACCAGTAACTAATATTCTGTAAGGTTGTCATAAGACTTAGCAGACATGTAGGTGGGTCATCTTGGAAGACCAGGCCCCCTCCTTAGTGGGGAACAAAGTCCCCTCCTCACTTAGTATAGTCAGTAGGAAGGAAATGGGCTGCTCCTGGGGCGCAGCAGCCTAAGGCCAACAATCCCTATTCATTTCTTCCTCCTCTGGGCCGAAGGAATTTGTTCACTGAAAATCTGCTTTGTGCCTTTGGTGCGTCTCTTTGGTGTTTGCTTCTGGCTGTTTGTATCTACTTTTCTGAAACTCACATAAGATGGGACAGACTCAGAAGACTCCCTTTCTCTTCTGACAGACAATTTCAAGGACATGAAAAGCCAGGCACATGGATTGAGTATAGAAGTAACAAAAGGGAAACCAATCACCTTTTGTTCTACATCCTGGTCTGGCATGATTTGCTGGAAAATTCCCTTCCTAGTTAATGCCCTTTTTACCTCCTCAGGAACAGTTTCCAAGAGACACCTGGTCTCTGCTGGTATAGAGTTCCAAACAGCCTCCCCAGGTCCCCCCAAGTCTGAAAGACCAAGGGGAAGAGAGATCAGCTTCAAGTAGCCATTTTCTTCCAACTGAAGGTATTTAAAGGCCAATTGATCTGTACAATGCTCTAGTCAAAACTGGGCTCAGACTAGAGTCAAGGACTGGGTGGGCTGAGTCTTAGCCCAGGGAACCCCCAAACAGCTTTCCTCAGCAGAAAAGTACTTAGTGCACTAAAATGTCTTGCTAAAACTAGAAAGCCCTGGTAAATGAGACCGGAGAATGCTAAAATCATTTGTTAACTTTTGTCTTAAATCTTGGTTATTGCAAGAGTAAGATTGGCATAAATACCTCTTGCCACTGGAAAAAGTATGGCCGACATTTATTTTGCTCGCTTTAAGATCTTTTGCATGTGTATGTGTGTGCAGGTGTGAGTGTGAACATGTTCCAGATGAAAACTGTCAGTATAATATAAGAATGGGTGAGTTGACGTTCAAAGGTCATCAAGTTCGGCCTTACCAAATGCTTTAAAGGATTAGTGCATAGTTTAATACAAACAGTTAAAAGGTATCTAGGGATTCTTTAATTTGCAGTTTTAAGTCTGGTATCTTAATGCATAAGGCTATTTAACATGTAATCAAGTTATTTTGTTTAGCAAAAGCATTGGAAATGTGAAATTTATTTTCCTCTGCTGTTAATATTCAGGGCTAAATGTCAGAAATTTGGATATTAATGTTTATCCCTGTTAAAAAAATTGCTTGGGTTTCTCAGGGAGAGATGGAAAAAAAGGCAGAAACCCTTAGGCCAGGCCTGCGAGCCTATCCTCAGGAGTGAGAGGTGATGTGGCAAAGGGGCAGCTTAGCCAGTCCATGGGGTGGGCCAGGCCCTGGGGGAGTCCACACATGGTGGAAAAGAGTAAGCTGGCACAGAGGCAATTCTCCCAGCCCCAAGGAGTAGGATGGGCAAATGGAGGCTTTTCCTTGTCCCGTATCTTTTCCTTACAGGTGGACATAACATCCTGATGGTAAAATAGGTGTTGTGATGATGCTATTGAAGTCTATAACTGCTCCTTGGGAGGTTTCAAACATTAAAAAAAGTTTTCAGAAGACAGTTCAAAGTTTATCTGGACAATGTAATTTGACTTCTAGGCTATGTTGCAATTTGGATATATCTTAAAAAAGGGGACAAAGATACTAAGTCTGGATTCTTGTTTGTCATTCTGGAATGTGTAATTCTTGCATGGAGGGAAAACTGTCATTTGAGTTCAGAGGTGTTCTAGGCATGTAACGCAGACCGCAGGGAAACAAATGACCCCTTTAAAGCAGCCACCCGGAGGGAACAGACTGTGGCCAGTGCCTCTAGATTTCAGAGTTCTTTAAATACAACTGAAAGCTAAAATGTAAATATTAAAGCAGAGGTTACTAAAAGAGTTTAGAGATCAAGATGGATTTCTAGATATGAGATTGGAAAATAAAGTTGTCCTAAATGTTTCATTGCAATTGGACAAAAGAAATAATTTAGGCTGCCAAAATGATTGTTTTAATTTGCTATTCCAATTTGCCTTGCTGGTTTTATAAATTTCCAGGTAGAACTACAGTCAAGGACAGATGATTCTTACAAGTTTATCAAATGTAACTTTGGCCTTTACCAAGTTCCAGTTAAGATGATGCTTAAAAGCTACTTCTGTGTGGACCATCTTGTTGCTTTAATTGGAGTAAGAGGACTTTTGTAAGATTCATTGATCTGAAAACTGTGGTTCAAAGCCAGCCCAGGCAGAGAAAGGTCCCTGTGAGAGTCTTCATGTGTATTGAGCCAGCAGAGTGCTGGGAACAGAATTGTGTGGAGCTTAAAGTGGTAGGGTGCTAGCCTAGAACTGAAGAGCTGAGGGACAGCACTCAGGTCCTGAGTCCAAGTCCAGCGACGGATCAAGAGAAATGTCAAAGGTGCATTGACCTCAGCATGGAAAAGGCTGGGACAAAAGAGATGGAGCATCCAGAGGCAGGAAGCCACTGCGTGGATGGCAGCGAGGGTGTCAGATCCTAGAGTCATGTGTGCTTGGCCTTCACAAGTTCATCAGAGCCAGGAGGTCCTGGAGGAACTTGCCAGTCCTCTGTGATAGTGGGTAGTAAAGCTAAGATTGTCTAATGAAGGGATAGCTTAAAATCCCACCCCTGCATCTGCTCAAAGCCCTGAGCGGCAGTGAGAATTCTGAGCTCGCACATCTGTTCAGGAAGGAAGCTTGTGGACCTGAGATGGTGTCCTTCCCGAGACCTACCTGATGCCTACTAAGGTAATTTAGGCATTGTTAGGTTATCAGAGATCTGTTTCCCCAGCCAGTCAGGAAAACGCTTTTGCAAACTGAAATGTTAAAAGGCGACACTGCTGTAGCCCCAAAAGTCTATAATGTTGTTAGAAGTTAAAAGTTGAATGTGATTTCCAGTTTGGAGGAAAGCTCGTAAACTGGACATCTAATCCTGCAGCCTCTCGCTAAAGTAGACTAAGGTGATAGGTTCTTGGCTAGGTCAGGTCAACGCCCCTGAGCCAGCCTGAAGAAGTTACAAAAGAGGAATGATCTGATCTTCGCCCATCAGCTCCCTTTAAAAGATGAGGAAGGATAAAGTAGGGAGCCCCCTTCCCCCTTGCTCTCCTCCCACTTCCACCCTCCCTTCTCAAAGAAGCCTCAGGCACTAGATGTCCTCTTCCCCCTGAATTCCTGGCAGGGAGGGAGTGGCCAAAGGTTTATCACCAGGCTCTTCTGGGGGGCTCCGGGCCACCGGAAAGCGCTCAATCAATTTGTCTAAGGTGGGCAAGTTAGACAGGCAGTGGGTGAGTCTCCAGCAGCCTTCAAAGGCTGCTTGTGCTTACCGTCCTTCCGATTCCATAGATCTAGAGGCTGAGGAAAACTGACAAAGCGATTCATGTAGCATTTGTGGGACAGGCAGCTCCAGGCATTAGAAGGAATATTAGCAGCAGCAGCGTGCCATGCCAGACCACAAATGTGGCTGGCGGAGTAGCCGCCAAGAGAAAGAGGGCAAGAGGAACGGTGCCAGGAGCCTACAGGGAGGTGATTTACTGAGATAGAAAGTACCTGCTAGCTTTTCTAGTCACTGTTTCAGGATGGATGGAAGCTTTCCTAACCAAGTGGGAAACATCACAGAGAGTACAGAAGAAGCTTCTAGAGGAGATAATTCCCAGGTTTGGACTTCCAGTAGCCATAGGCTCAGACAGTGGCCCCTCTTCCTCACTTAGGTAGGGCAGCTATTAGGTAAGTCATTGGGGATTATTAGGAAATTACATTGTGCCCGTCACCCCCAAAGTTCAAGTCAGGTAGAGAGGAAAAGAGAGCTTAACCAAATTAGCCCTTGAGACTGGTGAACACTGGCCGGCCCTCCTCCACCACCCTGTTCGCCATCACACCCTAGGAAGCAATGTTCCCGCGCCTCCTCCTTTAGGCACCAGGCTTGGTTGTGAAGCAGTAGCTAAACTGTCCAACCAGCATTTGCTGAAAGGCAACCAGGACTATATTAGGGGGTTCACTAGCCAGGCCTTAGGGTGAGCTTCTTGAACCAGGCTAAGCAGAAAGTTGCAGCAGCCCAGCAGGTGGTGTGACATTCTGTGGGAGCCACTGCTGCCTGTGGCTGCCCCACCCCCTCCCATCCCATTGGGGTTCAGATCAAGTACAGCCTGACAGCCATTGGAGCCATCCACCAACTCCTCACCGCTCAAGTGGGTTTGGACATCGGTGAACGCATGCATCCACTGAGACGCTGACCAACTCCCTGGCAGAAGTGATCCTCCCAAACAGGACAGGTTTCTTTGGAGAGGAAGGCTGTCTTGGGGTTAAGCATATGGGAATGAGCAGAGAAACACCAGGAAAGCATGGGATGGGATGAGTCTTTGTGTAATGGGTCCCTTTGGCTGACATTGTTAAAAACCTCGGTAGCAGGACCTTGGAGGTTGGTAATAGTCATCTTAATGGTTGGTCCTTGTATTCTTTTTTAAATTAAATGTTATTAAGGTGTCAATAAATTAAGTTGTATTGACAAGGCCAGTGAGTCCATTTCTTGTGATATCTTACACCCTCATTTTTCTTTCTCTTCCCTGGATCAGGTAGGCATATATACAAACCATACCCAGTGTACTAAAATCACATAAAGTAACCATATAGGGTACGCCAAAGGAAATTCACCTGAAACTTCAAAGGCGACATCAACAATAGACTCCACCTGTGTCCTTCTCTTGGGGTTGTTTTTGCTTATCCTGTTCTTATATGATGTGTACATAGCTTTGGAGCTATGGTGATCCTCTGATAGGTCTATTGTAGACCTTTTCATGTTTAGTAGTTGTTTGGTTTTAGATATATAATGTAAGGTCGCTGACCCAAACGTGGAAATACCATTTGACAAGAAGTTTGTTGTTTTGCAGACCTGGTCTCTACTGGTCTTTGTAATCTTAAGAGGCTCACTGCATTTCTAAGAGATCGTGTCAGCGCGGTACAGCTAAGAGTGCTGAGGTCTCCGTATCAGCCCCTGGACAGGAAAGCCATAAAAATGTAGGATAATGAGGGCATGACTGGCCCCCCCAGTAAGCAGTAGAAGAGGAGGGAATGTAAGGGCTGACCTCAGAACCCGCGTGACTAAATATAAGCTTTACTGCTAAAATTATAACAGCTCCTTTTTTTTTTTTTTTTTTTTTTGGCCAGTCCTGGGCCTTGGACTCAGGGCCTGAGCACTGTCCCTGGCTTCCTTTTGCTCAAGGCTAGCACTCTGCCACTTGAGCCACAGCACCACTTCTGGCCGTTTTCTGTATATGTGGTGCTGGGGAATCGAACCCAGGGCCTCATGTATACGAGGCAAGCACTCTTGCCACTAGGCCATATCCCCAGCCCCATAACAGCTTCTAAACCCTGGGGATGACTCCGTGCTAGAGGGCTGCACCCCCACCCGCGAGACTATTTTGTAGTTTGACATTTAAAAATATAGGGAGCCCTGTTCCCCTCTCTACCTAGGTAGCAACCATGGTAATGGACAGTCAAAAACGATCCTAGTCATAGACTATCGAAATAACCATACTAAGAGTAGAAATGCCATGGAAACTGTTGGGTTGGTTTACTTATGATTGAGTACTGGATTGTTTTAGCCCGCTGAAGCTTGCTTAGTGGTAATGGGAAAACATGTTGGCAATTGTTTAAATAAAGTTGGTACTAGGTCAGCCTGACTGCCAAATTCTGCTTCTGTAAACGGCTTGCTTAACCCATGTGTGACTTGCTCTACCCGCTGCACTAACCCACTGTATCAGTGCTATGTGACCACCTACTGTCAGTTTCTGATATCAAGGCCAGTTCCCATTATCAAAGCCAAAATAGGTTAAGTGATAGGGTAGAGAGCCAGTAGAAATAGGACAAGACATGCTTGCTAAATACCATCCAATCAAGTATCTGCCAAGTTGGAAATATCCTGCCCCTGTTGTAATCACAGTACAAACCCTGCCTATCTGAGGGTCGGGACTCTCAATCCAGATCCGCTGTGTCGGTGACGGTTGAGAGTCCAGGCTCCAGCTTGCAATAAAGCCTCTTGTGCATTTGCATCGGTATCGGCTCCTTGGTGGTCTTTGGGGACCGGAAATCTAGGCATAACACTATGTTTTACAGTCTACTTAAGTTTTGTTTATTTTCTGTGACTCTAAACTTACTCCTGTAATTTATTTGATAGCTGGGAGATTTTAGATAGTTGTGCTTGCACTGTCGATGTCCAAACAGCGTCCTGATATGCTCGAGCTCTGTTCTGCTCCTAAAGAAAATTGAAGAGTCATTGTTCAATCAATATTTCTTGAACAAGTTCCTATATTCAATCCGTGGTGTAGAACACTATGAGATATGGGAAAGCCGGTGCTTGGATTTACAGTACTTGTCATCATTATCCACTGCATTTAATCTAAATACTAAATACCTAAGTGCAGTTTTCTCTTGGGGATGACATGAAGTAAGTACTACTGCATGTGTACAAGAGTATGGATAAAACTTAATAAAATAGAACAAGACCAATCAAATTTGAGAATGAAAACCTGACCTGAATGAAAGTCTATGAGCATGTTCCAATTTGTTTTATTTTTGACGGTTGTCCATTGTGGAGCTTGATCTCAGTGCCTGGGCATTGTCCCTGAATTTTTCTACTCAGGGTACTACTCGACCACTTTGAGCCGCAGCTTCACTTATGGTTTTCTGGAGGTTAACTGGAGAGGAGTCTCAATAGACTTTCCTGTCTGGGCTGGATTTGAACTGCAGTCCTCAGATCTCAGTTTCACGAGTAGCTACTATTAGTTACAGGCGTGAGCCACAGGTGCCTGGCTTGCATGTTATAATCTGTATGAATTATTGTTTTCTAAGAATTTAATTTTATGGCAACTAGATTTCAAACATGAAGTAATTTTTTTTTTTTTGGCCAGTCCTGGGCCTTGAGCTCAGGGCCTGAGCACTGTCTCTGGCTTCCTTTTTGCTCAAGGCTAGCACTCTGCCACTTGAGCCACAGCGCCACTTCTGGCCATTTTCTGTATATGTGGTGCTGGGGAATCGAACCAAGGGCTTCATGTATACCAGGGAAGCGCTCTTGCCACTAGGCCATATCCCCAGCCCATGAAGTAATTTTTAATAAAAAGAATGTTATTGAATATAAATGTCCTTACAATGTGGGAATAATGTAGAACATATAGAATATGATGTAATATGTAAGATAGAAACATTATATAATTTACTTCTAATAAAGTACATGAAACAATGTGTAAGTCCAAAATATACCTTCCAATAAATGTTTAAGCATATTAGAAATAAACATATTCACCTGTATAAAGTTGGACACTTTTTCTGCTTGTTCACTTATTTCGCTTTCCGTTTTTTGTGTGAGGAATATTCTGTACTGTTCTGTCATAGCTATGGTACACTTGCAACTCTCAGTAAGATGTTTTTGGTCTTCCTTCAGCTTTGTATTCTCCTCAGCCAGTGAATCGTTTTTGCTTTGCAGGGACTGTAACTGCTCTTTGAGGAAATTATTTTCTTCTTGCAGCTGTTGATATTTGCCCATCTGCAGATTCTCTGAGGCAGCAGAAACCTGCATGGTCATCAGCACAGGTTGGTAAAGAAAGGCAAGCTTACACAGATCAATCATGAGTATAGTAAGATACTTAGAATATGCTCCCCTGAATTACGCAGAAAGTCAACTCATTTCAAATGACTACAAGGTTAAAGTACATTCCCTCCATCGATCAGCTTTGTCATAAAACACTTGTGCTTGGTCTTGCACTTCTGTCTCCTAGTTTTCTTGTTTTTTTTCTTTATAGAATGACTCTAATTCCAACCTTAGAATTCCAATTCCACTTAAAGAGAGTGCAATCTATGCTGTCTAAAATTATAAGCCGTATTCTAATCTTCAAGTGTTTTTAATGTAAATCTGAATTTCATGCCAGAAAATGATGACTTTTGGCAAGTAACTATGTATGACATGTCCCAGTATAGAAGTTTAGTGATATAATCTACGCATGGTTTTGAACAAAATGGACTGGATTCAATTACATGATTTTGTAATTGTCTGATTCTTGCCACAAAGCAGGGAGAATTCTAAGCCAAACAAGTAAATAATTGTACCTTTTCAAGAGCACGAAGTTGTGAAGAAGTGATTTCCTTTGCAATAGGGTTTGATTGGTGAGATGATTCTCAAGCTTGACTCTCTCTCTCTCTATATATATATACACATATTTATACATATATGTATATATATATATATATGGGGGCATTCCTCCTATAATTTTACTTTATCTGAATAGGACCTAGCCTTTGAGAATGCTCTCTAGTGAACAGAATGTGATGAATTTACTGTTTTATTTCAAACATTAAATTAGAAAAAGTTTAGAAACAGCAAGAAAACTTCCTCTCATTGGGAAGTTTGCCTTCAGAATCTCACCACTACACTACACTGTGAAGAAGCCCACATGTGGATTCCTTCAATGGCTGCTGTCACCCAGACATGTAGAGCAAGGCTTTTGGTGACACAGTCATCCCATACAATGCAGAGTGTAGAGAAATGGGCTGACTTCACTACTGATTCAATTCCAAATGGAAACACATTAATGTTGCACTGAAACTCCACATTAAGAGGTGGATTGTTCTAGGTAAACAAATGGGACGGGAATGCACAATAAACATGAATAGAAACCCATAATCTTCCAGCTATCTTAAAGCCAGTATGTAGAGGAAAAGGAATAGATAACTAGTATAAAAATAACTATGCTAACAATTACAAGCGTAATGAATCAAAACCGCAATTCACAGCCTCATTTAATGTGACTTTTCCCCTTCATTTAAAAAAATATTCTTTATGTATTTGTACAAGGGGGCTTCAATTCAGGCTATCAATTTATAAGTACAAAAATCGTGACCAATGTCACCCCTCCTATTGTACTTCATCTGTCTCAAACCTAACTATCCTTTAAGCGAATCCTTTTCTTTTCTGAAGCTGTAGGGATCTTGTTAACTATGAGACTTTGGAGAGAAGCAACTAGGATCCCAAAATGCCACATTGGAGCGATCCATTGGGCAAATGGAGCTTCCACACTTGCACCCATTTGGCTAGTCCTTTGCGGAACTCCAGGCTCTGCTGGGATATGACTTTTCTGTGGGGCTGTTTGTGTTCTTAGTCATCCCCAACCAGGAAAACAAGGCCAACTACCTGGTGATCATGCCATCGGTAGAATGTTAACACTGTTTAGAATTGGTTTGGACATTTCCCTTATGTTTGATTGTATGCTTCATGTGTGGTGCTCTATCTATTCTATCAAGAAAGCAAAAGCCCACTTTGGGATATATCTCAACCAAGTGGCCCATTTATAGTTAAACCTCTCAAAGAAAAAATGTAAGATTTCATCACAAAACAACACAGCCTGTGTACATTTTAGGAAATGAGAAAAGGTAAATTTCAAATAAAACTTTAGGTTATTATGTAGTTGTTTTATTTTAAAACATTCCATCAAACAGAAGTGAAATAAAGTGCTGGATTAATAGACTTTTGTAACATAAACAGTACATGTAAGGAGTCACAAAGGTTTTGCACTGTTCTACCTTAGAGATTTCTTTGTATCGCTTGGTCTGAAGTTTTGCCCTGTATAGTTTATGAGTCAGCTTTGCAAATTCTTCTGTCTGTGACTCATATGCGCTTCTCATGAGCCGTAACTCCTCTTTGAGGACACCCATTTCCTTTGACAGCTGTTCACATTTGGAGGATTGGATGTGCACATTTTCATCCTGCATGATACATAAGTGTAGGTAGGTAAAGAAGGAATTCCCGTGGCAACTGTATAACACAAAACGAGTTATAAATATTGTCAGATTCTTAGAATGGAGTCCCTTGAAGAACTCAGAAAAACAACCAATTTCAAAGTAATGTTGATTCACCCAATGGCTGTAGTAGAAACCTGATTTTGCCTTCAGACGTGTGAAGGAATAAGCCAGTTGTCAGGGTCAAGTCACCCCAGCTGATACACAGGGTAGAGAAATGGGCTAATCTCATTGTTGTTGATTAAATTTCACGTTGTGAACACTTTAATAATGTTACTGTAGAATTCCACACAGGGAGAAGTATTGTTCCATGTAAACAAGTAGGACAGAAATCCACAATAAATATGAAGTAGAAATTCTCAACCTGTCAGTTATCTTTGTGCTGGTAGGGAGCACAAAATGAATTGATAAGTAAATGTGCTACCGATGACATTTTAGCTTCTAAACTATAAGCATGTTTCCGTTACCGCAAGTTTTCTTTCTCATGGTTCTGTCTTCCTTGTCTTAATGTCCTTGTCTTAACTCGGGGCCTGAGCACTGACCCTGGCTCCTTTGGCTCAAGGCTAGCTCTCTACCACTTGAGCCACAGAGCTGCTTCTGTGTTTGTCTGTATCTGTGGTGCTGAGGAATCGAACCCAGGGAGTCACGTATACGAGGCAAGCACTCTACCACTAGGCATATTCTCAACCCCGTACATAGTAATTTTCTATGGTGCTGTTGGTGTGGTTCAGTGTCCAAAGCTAGGGAAACTAGGCTATTCATCCACGCCTGTTGCCCTTGGCCTTTGGAAGAAGTTTCATATTTGTTGAGATTGGTTCTGTTATGCTTAATTGGATTTTTTATGTTTGGTGCCATTTATTTCCTACTGAAAAATAACCCCCAAACTTTGAGACACAGTTTGACAAAACGGTCCCTCAAAGTTAAACCTTACAAAAACAAAGATTTTTTCACAACCCAGCTTGGCTTGTATATAGCAAATAGAATGACGATAGATAAATTGTAGTCAAACTTTAAATAATCTCACAATTTTTATATTTTAAATTATTCTGTAAGTGCCACAGGTTAGTATAGCCACTTTCTCTATGAAATGGCAGTGTTTCTAGAAATGTAACAGCATGTTTGGTGTTCCAGTGATGAATGGCTTGCGTCTGTCTCATTCACGTGGGAAGGGGCTAAGCGTCAAAGTGACAGAGCATCTTGGGCTTACACCGTGGCGTGCTGTGATTGCAAATGAAAAACTCTGAGTACTGAGTAGTGGCAAGAATTCTAAGTGGGGTGAAAATAAAATTATTGCATGTTTAGCATGTCCTTGTTCTGGAGCACAGTCTCTAGATTGCTTCCATGAACACATAGCGTGTAGGACAACCTGGAACACCAATATAAGGGATACACTGTGGTCAAAGTGGCTCCATGTGAGTTTCAGTAGAAGAGAGACAGAGAAAGGACGCGAGAGACACAGAGAGAAAGGCATTCCGTAGCCGACTTCTTGCCCTTAGGAGCCACCACCCCTGTGAGGAAATGCACACACAAAGGAAGTCCACCCAGAGGCCAGCAGCACTCAGATAAACAGACATGGGGGAGGAAAACCTCCAGTGGACTCCTACCAAGCAGTTCTCAAGCAGTCTCACGAGAACCACAAGGAACGGCATGAGTACAAGTTTCCTCAGCAAGTGTCTCCCAAACCACAGACTTAGGAAGAAAGCAAGTCCCTTGAGATAGAAGATTTGGGGTAAGTTTTAGAAAGTTATGACAGAAAAGTGGATTCAACAGTTCAATGTATTCTCAGTTAATTCAATTGTATTTAGTAAGAACAATTTTTATACTTATTTTTACTGTTTATCATTCAAGTGATATGCAGAGGGAGTACAGTTACATACATAAGGTAGTGAGTGCATTTCTTGCCAAACTTGTAGCCTCAACCCTCATTTTTCTCCCACCTTCCCTCCTCCACTATTCCTAGTTCACAACATACTGTCTTGTAAGGACAATTTTTGGAAACACTTTTCCCATTATGTTCTTGTTCTATAAGTGATTTGGAGATTAGAAAAACACCCATTCCTTGGAGCTGCCCTGCTCTGAGTGCAAGTGTACCTTTCCTACTACCTGTTTCACCTCCAAGCTCAACTCTTCTCTACATTATCCAAATCCTTTCCCTTTGAAGTTACATTGGCTGTATGGAATTTTCTAGTTTCAGGAGTGCTCCAGGCTCTGCTAACTCATTAATGAGTTAGCAGAGGGGAGTAAGGCAGAGAAATTGCTTGGGGCTACCAACATTCTGTTTGTCTTTATTGGATTTCTGGGAGTTATTGAAGTAGGAAGGCTTCAACGAAGGTGACTAGTTCAACTAATGATCACATTCAGCATGGCCCCTTCAACTTGATCAGTTATACATTCCATCCTCCTTCAAGTTCACTTCTTGTATACAGTAGCCTCGAGGGCCACTACCAGGTTTGGATAATTTCTCTGCATAGCCAATCTCCTACACGTTATGTTTCCCCCTGGGATTCTGAAGGTACATTGAGATTTCCTAGTTTCAGGAGTGCACCAGGCTCTTCCTTGTCCACACTTAGTGCATCACCACACGTAGTTCGTCCTGCTATTAATAAAGTTAGGAACGTGACAGCATTATGGAAGATTAATTACCTCACTCACGTTTACCTTTGAACCATTCAGTTCCATATCTGGTGGTGTCATATCTGTTTCAAGCTGTGTTTTCACGTGGAGTTTGTTAGTATGCTCTTCTTCGGGAACATTTTCATGAGATGCAGTAGTTTCTTCGTTGCTTTCCTCTTTTCCTCGGCATTTACTGTGAATAAGTGCGATCATCTTAACATTTTGATTAATAAAGGGAAAGGTCACTTTGTGAGCTCTCTTGTCAGATATCGATGTGACATTGCATAAGATCAAGCACATATGATGTGTAGAAAACTTTGCACACTTTCCGTGTATAATGCAAGGAGAATTGAGAGATCTTAGGAAGGACAATGAGACAACATAAAATGTTCATTATTAGACTGTAATACAAGCAACAGACACGAAGAATTCCACTGGTCTGCTCACATCCCATCTGATTGGGAAAGGATATTATCTCCTTAGGGCTTAAAGAACTCCTAAAGTTATTAAGAAGTTCAAGAAAGTTGTGATCTAAAAATCTAAGAGATTAATGGATGGTTTTTATGCTAACTTGGCTTTGTTCAAGCAGGAAAAGCAGGTCACTACTATCAAAGATGTGGCCCTGCTTGCAACCCATGCATAGGGAGAGGTTATACATTGAGTAGAGTAGACACTGCACAGATCTCTAAGAATAAAGATGCTGAAGGAGCTGGAGAGACTATAAATCAGTATCAGAACATGTTCCTCATATGTGCAGAACTCTTGGGTCAGTCCCAGTACCACTAGAAAGCAAGGCATGAGATGAAGAACCCACACCATTGCTATGTCCTGCTGTGCTAGCCTTCTGCATGATATCTGCCAGCTGAAGTCACTAACTCAGCCATCCAAAACTGAGCTGGAGAAGGAAACAGCAGCAGATGTAAATAGCATGGGAAAATTATCTGTTTTAGCCCTCAAGGAGACCATAAGGGGTATTATCATGTAGTCTTAATTAGTGCAGCCACAGCAAAAATTGATTTGGATAGTTCAGTCCACCCAATAGTATCTCTAGCAGAGATGTCAATACCTTGCTTAGGCAGAATCCTGACAATATTTTGAGATGCACAGTTTACAGTAAGATTAAGGGCTACTAAAGTAGTAATTTCATAGCCTGGTTTCTCTTCAGATTGTATAAATCGTTTGCCTTTTACTATGATAACTATTTATCTTCACACTCAAAATTTTAAGTGAATATAATTTCTACAATAGATAATGAGCTATATATTATCAATACAATTAATTCCTATCTGTGTATATTTGAAGATTTCCACAGATTAAACAATGTAAGTATTCCAAAGCTCAGCCATTTATGTTTGCGCATTCTCACTAATGTCAAAACAGAGAAACTTGCCCACAACAAATGATGTGGTAGTAATTCTAATGAAAACCTTTTTGAAGGTAATTTCAATACTGAGGTAATTCTTTGAGGTAGAAAACTATTTCAAATGGAAATGTTCTTCATTTCCTTGGAGTCAAAGTAAAATGAATACAGTCTCTTGGCTGCTCAAATCACTATCAGTTTTGAAAGTAATGTAATGAGAATTAGGTTATAGTAGTGTCTGTAAGAAGGTAATCGGTGAGCTACTTCTAGGACATAAAATTCATTCTACATGTGCAACTTTCCAATCACTGATAAACATATACTAAACACTTTTTGGAAATGAGGAAATATAGATAGTATTTCCAAGGTCATTGATACAGCAAGTATGAAATCTATGAACTAAATTAACTCATTTGTGTGAATATAAAGCCTGTCTTTCCTTTCTGTGTCACCCAACAATAACCTGTAATCACTGAAGGAAAACCATCCCTTATTTCTCACTCTCATGTCCATTAAAATAAAAACTCATTAGATCACATTGAAATCAACAACATTAAGGCACATTAGAAATAGAAGAGAAAAACAATTGAATGGAGTATATAGAAACAGTTACTAACCAGCTTGTGATGCTATATTATTAATATTAGTAAAGAAAGAAGTAATCTCTAAAACAAAAAATGCTTCTGGAGTTTCTGTTTATGCTTCATTTTGCATTTGTAAAGAAAACACAAGACAGTACCAATGATGAAATTTTGTGTAATTGTTAAGAATTCATTGTGAGCCCTATAAGTAAACTACAAATATGAATTATACAAATGACTTGAGCTTCCATTAAGAATACAAAGCATCAATGCATACTGAGGGTATTATGAATCCTCCCAAACAGTGTAAACTACATGCTGTAATTTACATAAATGCTTTTATTTGAAGTATTCAAACTTGATTTGGCACACTTAGTGACTCACATCTGTAATCCTAGCTACTCAGGAGACAGAGGTCAGGACCACAATTTGTAGCCAGCTTGGGCAGATGTGTCTGAGACTCTCCCTAACTAAGCACCAAAATCCAGAGGGGCAGTTGTGGCTCAAATGGGAGAACGCTTGCCTTGAACAAGACACTTGCAGGCAGCTACCAAGCCTTAATAGGACACACACACACACACACACACACACAAGAATTCTTCAACACAGGGTCTGGGTCTTGCTATGGAGCCTTCTACTGGTTGAGTCCTGACCCGAGGCCCTTTTGCTTTCTTTCCTGTTTGAATAGTGTCTCCCTCTTGCTGAAACTACAATCCTCCTAAACCTTCCCTCTCAATTAATTAGCTAGGGCTTTAGTTTAAAGCCATTATGCCCAGCTTAAATAAAAGCTTTTAACCCTGCAGCTCACTTGGTAGGTTGTATGATTTAGTATTTTCCCTACTTAGTATTTCTGAATTGAGTGATTGTTTCCCATCTAGAATACATGCAAGGTCATGAAAAACTGATCAAATAGCCATACTTTTCCATGTCATCAACTTCGCCTTCATTTTCTTCATTCTTTAATGTTGTTTCTGTCTTCTGGTGTTCACATTCCTTTTCAGGAGTGGTAATTGCCAATGCTTCATCCTATGAAACAATAATAAATATTTATATTTACCCTACGTTACATTTCCTAAGAGAACAGGAAAATTCAATGCAAGATCCTGTGTGGGTAAACACTCAATACAGAGAGTAAAGATCTATTAAAATCATCTTTGTGACTTTCTGGCCCCCTCCTCTAGGAAAGCCTCCCTAGCTCCCATGGGTGAGTGTCCACATGAACCCTGGTACACTGTGAAAATTCCCTAGAAATTTACTGCCCCCTCAAACTTCAGTTGCTTCAGAGCATTTGTCGTGTAGTTCCTATATAGTTTCGGGGCTTACAGCAGAGGATCACAAGAAACCAATAGCTATGATGCTAAGTGAAATGAACTCAATTTTATTGAAATGATTGTTATATCAAAGTTGTAACTACTTTCAACATCCCATGTGTATCTGTAGTTTCTACTATTGATGATGTTTTTGTGTCACCCTCTTGTGATTGTAGCTACACTATCTCTGTAATCTTATCTGAGTATACAGGAAACCGTGTATACTGGTACTAGAATTAGGAAATTGAAAGGGAATACCAAAATTGAGAGACTAAGTGTAAAATAAGAGAAACAACAACAAAAGCAATACTTGCAAAACTGTTTGGTGTAAGTGAACTGAACACCTCAGGGGGCATAGGGGAAGGGGAGGGGGGTAAAAAGGACAAGGTAACAAACAGTACAAGAAATGTATCCAATGCCTAACGTATGAAACTGTAACCTCTCTGTACATCAGTTTTATTACAAAAATTTGAAAAAAAAAGTTTCAGGGCCTACAAATAGCCTGACTGCTACTGGGCATGATACTTTCATTATAAAAGAAACCTGTAAGTTCTGACCTACATAGGAAATTTAAAATACCTTATGACCACTCTGCTTTATCGAATTTTCCTGTGCTCATTACTATGTAGTCCATCTGTATCCAGTTACTCCAGTTAAGTGGAGGAATATTTTCCTAAGTCTTCTAAGAACAAACTATTGAAAGGGTTGCTTCTCTAACTGTTGGTTCCTCATACCTCCACCCTTTTGCATCTGTAAAGTGTGGGGCAGTTACCAAATCCTCCCTGGGAAATAGTCTGTACAGAGTTGCCAAAATGATCAGTACACTGGAGCCATTTCTCAAGTGGTGGAAATGTCAAACAATCAAACAGGACAAAGTTAGAGGAACTTGCCTCATATGCTCAGTAGCAGAAAAGTTAAAAAAAAATTCACATTGGATTATCCGACTCTATCGGATTTTTGGTGCTTAGCACTTCCAGGCTGCTGATGTCTGATCTGTGTCAACATAACAGACACAATGGATGGGCTACCAGAGTTGAAGTCATTTAAAAATGCAATTGGCTAACATGCAGATTCAGAAAACTCTGCTTCTCCCTGACTCTTGGTGGATGACCTGAGTATCCACAGGAAACTTGAAATTCACAGAGGGTCAGCTTCTATTTAGCAAAAGACAATGCCAACATGTTTCTCAAGACTGTTTAAATGGGAGTGAAAGACGGTAGGTTGGAAGGAAAAGGGTGTCTTTCTGGAAGCCCAGAGACAAGGCCAGTAATATTTCTTTTATGTTCTAAGAGATGAAAAAACCAAAGAATAGCAAAGGAAAATTAGGCTTATATGGATGGAAATAAAAGGATCAAGAGAGCAACATATGATCTGCTCTGAAGTTTTGAGTTCCTGAGTGACATATATGGACATGTATCAATCCTGTGTCCCTTATGTCTAGGAGCAGTATCTGAGTCTTGAGAAAATCCTCAAATATCCATGCCTGGTACATCTAAAATATTTGAAAAGTTGGGACCTTAGAGGCGACGTGGATGTGAAAATTTGTTATCTTTCTGTTAGTCAGTGTGCGGAATAATTCTTCTGGAGAACAACAGGAAACAAGAGACATTGCATTCTCATCTCTCATCTACTGAGTGAATTTCTTTCATGCCTTGGAGGTACAGGGACAATCGCTTACTGACAACTCTTACAATCCCTAGGTAGAGCTAGAGTAGGGACTATTGTTCAATTTACGATGCAATTCCATTCAAAATTACACACTATCTGCCACCTCTTAGAAATCACATTTCAGTAATGAGAGCTCCACTTATCTTAAGGGGCTTTAAGTGTCAAAGAATCTATCGCAGGAATCAGTTTAGCTTTTCTCTGCTTTTGCACAAAATTCCAGTTAAGTCACATATTCTGGTCAACTAAGAATCCTCCTAAATACATTTCTTGAGATGATTGTATGGCAGTCTTTCTCAACCTGAGCATTGTTATACACCAAATGAAAGGCCACTGTATCCATACACGACCACTACATGGACAAGTAAGCAGGAAATTTTGTAAGATGATTATTTTCTGAGGAGGTGGGGAGGATGTGCACTAAAAAGAGCCAACTTTATCTTTTTATTGATGGAGAACCTGGTCGTGAACCCCAAAGCCAACAGCAGAATCCAGAGGGGAAGAAGGACAGTTAGGAGAGGAAGGCAGGAAGAGACAGAGAGGGGCCTGATACAGCATCAGGAATGGAACCAGATGTCAGCAGGTAATTAAACAACCTGCCCTGGTGCCCGCAAACGCAGCCTTGAGAAAAACAAAGCCCAAAAGGGCACAAAGGAGGACGGCATGGCCAGCAACATGGGAGGGGCAGGGATCTGAGGGGAGAGGCTGGGGAGCCTCAAGTGGTTTTGGAAAGAATATGGGCTTTTCTGTGCCCTCCCCATCTCCCCGGAAGGTGGAGAGAGGAATTCCTCCCAGGACAGAGTCAGAAGAGGAACAATCTCTTCTGGGGTCCTTGCGGCCCAGGACAAGAGGGAGTTTCGCAAGGGCTGCCATCCGGGCACTTGGCCATCGCAGTTTGGTTTAATGAGTTAGCAGAGGGGAGTACGCCAGAGAAACTGCTTGGGGCTACCAACATTCTGTTTGTCTTTATTGGATTTCTGGGAGTTATTGAAGTAGGAAGGCTTCAACGAAGGTGACTAGTTCAACTAATGATCACATTCAGCATGGCCCCTTCAACTTGATCAGTTATACATTCCATCCTCCTTCAAGTTCACTTCTTGTATACAGTAGCCTCGAGGGCCCCTACCAGGTTTGGATAATTTCTCTGCATAGCCAATCTCCTACACATTATGTTTCCCCCTGGGATTCTGAAGGTACATTGAGATTTCCTAGTTTCAGGAGTGCACCAGGCTCTTCCTTGTCCACACTTAGTGCATCAGCACACGTAGTTCGTCCTGCTATTAATAAAGTTAGGAACGTGACAGCATTATGGAAGATTAATTACCTCACTCACATTTACCTCTGAACCATTCAGTTCCATATCTGGTGGTATCATATCTGTTTCAAGTTTTGTTTTCACGTGGAGTTTCTTAGTATGCTCTTCTTCGGGAACATTTTCATGAGATGCAGTAGTTTCTTCGTTGCTTTCCTCTTGTCCTCGGCATTTACTGTGAATAAGTGCGATCATCTTAACATTTTGATTAATAAAGGGAAAGGTCACTTTGTGAGCTCTCTTGTCAGATATCGATGTGACATTGCATAAGATAAAGCAAATATGATGTGTCGAAAACTTTGTACACTTTCCATGTATAATTTAAGGAGAAATGAGAGATCTTATGAAGGACAATGAGAATACATAAGATGTTCATTATTAGACTGTAATACAAGCTACAGACACGAAGAATTCCACTGGTCTGCTCACATCCCATCTGATTGGGAAAGGATATTATCCTCTTTGGGCTTAAATAACTCCTAAAGTTCTTAAGAAATTCAAGAAATTTGTGATCTAAAAATCTAAGAGATTAATGGATGGTGTTCTGCTTACTTGGCTTTGTTCAAGCAGGAAAAGCAGGTCACTACTATCAAAGATGTGGCCCTGCTTGCAACCCATGCATAGGGAGAGGTTATACATTGAGTAAAGTAGACACTGCACAGATCTCTAAGAATAAAGATGCTGAAGGAGCTGGAGAGACTATAAATCAGTACCAGAACACGTTCCTCATATGTGCAGAACTCTTGAGTCAGTCCCAGTACCACTAGAAAGCAAGGCCTGAGATGAAGAACCCACACCATTGCTATGTCCTGCTGTGCTAGCCTTCTGCATGATATCTGCCAGCTGAAGTCACTAACTCAGCCATCCAAAACTGAGCTGGAGAAGGAAACAGCAGCAGATGTAAATAGCATGGGAAAATTATCTGTTTTAGCCCTCAAGGAGACCATAAGGGGTATTATCATGTAGTCTTAATTAGTGCAGCCACAGCAAAAATTGATTTGGATAGTTCAGTCCACCCAATAGTATCTCTAGCAGAGATGTCAATACCTTGCTTAGGCAGAATCCTGACAATATTTTGAGATGCACAGTTTACAGTAAGATTAAGGGCTACTAAAGTAGTAATTTCATAGCCTGGTTTCTCTTCAGATTGTATAAATCGTTTGCCTTTTACTATGATAACAATTTATCTTCACACTCAAATTTTTAAGTGAATATAATTTCTACAATAGATAATGAGGTATACATTATCAATATAATATTTTCTATCTGTGTATAGTTGAAGATTTCCACAGATTAACCAATGTAAGTATTCGAAAACTCAACTATTCATGTTTGTGCATTCTCACTAATGTCAAAACAGAAAAACTTCTCCCACAACAAATTTTGTGGTAGTAATTCTAGTGAAAACATTTTTAAAGGTTTTAACAATACTGAGTCATTCTCTGAGGTAGAGAACTATTTCAAATGGAAATGTTCTTCATTTCCTCGGAGTCTGATAAAATATATTGTAATATATACAAAGGTAAAAGTAAAATGAATACAATCTCTTTGCTGCTCAAATCACTATCAGTTTTGAAAGTAATGTAATGAGAATTAGGTTATAGTAGTTTCTGTAAGAAGGTAATCGGTGAGCTACTTCTAGGACATAAAATTCATTCTACATGTGCAACTTTCCAATAACTGATAAACATATACTAAACACTTTTTGGAAATGAGGAAATATAGATAGTATTTCCAAGGTCATTGATACAGCAAGTATGAAATCTATGAACTAAATTAACTCATTTGTGTGAATATAAAGCCTGTCTTTCCTTTCTGTGTCACCCAACAATAACCTGTAATCACTGAAGGAAAACTTTCCCTTATTTCTCACTCTCATGTCCGTTAAAATAAAAACTCATTAGATCACATTAGAAATCAACAACATTAAGGCACGTTAGAAATAGAAGAGAAAAACAATTGAATGGAGTATATAGAAACAGTTGCTAATCAGCTTCTGATGATATATTATTAATATTTGTAAAGAAAGGAGTGATCTCTAACACACAAAAAGGCTTTTGGAGTTTCTGTGTATGCTTCATTTTGCATTTGTAAAGGGAACATAAGACAGTACTATGATGAAAATTTTGTGTAATTAAGAATTTCATTCTGAACCCTATAAGTAAACTACAAATATGAATTATACAAATGGCTTGAGCTTCCTTTAAGAATATAAAGCATCAGTGCATACTGAGGGTATTATGAATCCTCCCAAACAGTGTAAACTACATGCTGTAATTTTCATAAATGCTTTTATTTGAAGTATTCAAACTTGATTTGGCACACTTAGTGACTCACATCTGTAATCCTAGCTACTCAGGAGACGGAGATCAGGATCACAATTTGTAGCCAGCTTAGGCAGAAATGTCTGAGACTCTCCCTAACTAAGCACCAAAATCCAGAGGGGCAGTTGTGGCTCAAATGGGAGAACGCTAGCCTTGATCAAAAAACTTGCGGGCAGCTACCAAGCCTTAATAGGACACACACACACACACACACACACACACACACACTCAAAAGTCCTTGAATACAGGGTCTGGGTCTTGCTATGGCGCCTTCTACTGCTTGAGTCCTGACCCAAGGCCCTTTTACTTTCTTTCCTGTTTGAATAGTGTCTCCCTCTTGCTGAAACTGCAATCCTCCTAAACCTTCCCTCTCAATTAATTAGGTAGGGTTTTAGATTAAAGCCATTATGCCCAGCTTAAATAAAAGCTGTTAACCCTGCAGCTCACTTGGTAGGTTTTATGATTTAGTATTTTCCCTACTTAGTATTTCTGAATTGAGTGATTGTTTCCCATCTAGAATACACGCAAGGTCATGAAAAACTGATCAAATAGCCATACTTTTCCATGTCATCAACTTTGCCTTCATCTTCTTCAATCTTTAATGATGTGTTGCTCATGTGTTGTTCATCTTCCTTGGCAGCATTGCTAATTTCTAACAGGATATCCTATGAAACAATAAAAAATATTTATATTTACCTTAGGTTATATTTCCCAAGAGAACTGGCAAATTCAATAAAAGATCCAGTGTGGGTAAGCACTCAATACAGAGAGTAAAGATCTAGTAACATCATCTTGGTGACTCTCTGGCCCGCTCCTCTAGGAAAGCCTCCCTAGCTCCCATGGGTGAGTGTCCACATGAACCCTGGTACACTGTGAAAATTCCCTAGAAATGAACTGCTTGCTCAAACTCCAGTTGATTCAGAGCATATGCCATGTAGTTCCTACTAAGTTTCAGGGCTTACAAATAGCCTGCCCGCTACTGGGCATGATACTTTCATTATAAAGGAAACCTATAAGTTCTGGCCTCCATAGAAAATTTAAAATACCTCATGACCACTCTGCTTTATGGAATTTTCCTGTGCTCATGACTATATAGTCCATCTGTATTCAGTTACTCCAGTTAAGTGGAGGAATATTTTCCTAAGTCTTCTAAGAACCAATTATTGAAGGGGTTGCCTCTCTAACTGTTGGTTCCTCAGGCCTCCACCCTTTTGCATCTGTAAAGTGTGGGGCAGTTACGCAATCCTCCCTGGGAAATAGTCTGTACAGAGTTGCCAAAATGATCTGGCAATCTTTCTACGTGTATATGGAATATATATATATGTTTATACAAAATAATATATCCATATCCATTGCTTTCTATAAAGTGCAGTTTGCTTAAGTGTTTGTGCATATGTGTTTGTGCATGTGTGTGTGTATTTCTACCATGGTGGAAACGTCTATGTAGACAGATAGAGATGTGTATGTGCTAAGTAATGATACTTGTATTTCAAGCACTTCAAAGTAAATTGGGGTGATAGATACCTTTCTGATGTTGTCCACGTAGGCCCCAAATGCCACCAGTTTCGCAGCTATCCTGATGTTCCCCACAGAAACGGCGTGCTGGAGGGCAGTTTTCCCACAGGCATCTCTCCTGTTTGGGTTAGCACCATGTTCCAGCAGAATACACACACAGTCCTCTTGTTGGCACTGGGTAGCCTGTTGGGATAGCGTCAGAAAGCGAGTGGTCAGGTCACACGTGGTCTGCTAGTTAGTTCTGGTTCAAGGAGGAAGGTTCCCCGTCATCCCTGTGTTGGTGTGGTAAGCGGGTCAACCAAGTACCTCTCAGGTGGCGATGGTTGGGTCCTAGTTACCTTCATCAGAGCTGTGTTGCAGTCGCTATCCACAGCATCCACTTCACAACCACTCCTCAGAAGGAGGGTCACCACTTTTGGGTGGCCATAGGCACAGGCAAAATGCAGAGCCGTCCTGTGAGGGTGCAAAGGCCTCTCAGGACCTGGCAGAGCCCGCTCCGAAGCCGCAGCCTCCCCCCGGGCAGTGTGGACGCGGAGCCGCGAGGGCCCCACTTCTCCCAACATGGACTCCTGGCTGAAGGGGTTGTAACGCACGCTGGCTGTCCGTCTGTCCTACTAGTGGTGAAACCATGCGTTCCTAGGACTACGGAGTGTCGCGAGTGCCAGGGCCTGGGGGTGCAGCCGGGCGACCCCCCCCCCCCCCTAGTGCTGGGCGTCTGGCTTAGCGGGGGCCTCTTCTGGGCTGCTGGGCTGATCAGGCTGAAGCGCAGAGCCCTGGGAGGGGCAGCCCCTGGCCCGAGAGGGGGCCCGGGAGAACCCCGCCGACACCCTGCAGGGCCGAGCCTGTCACCCCGAGGCCTCGAGCGCAGCCAGGGCGCAAGGCCATGGCCCCGACTTTCCCTCTTCGAGTGTGTGCGCATGCGCCCTTGGTCAGCAGCGCCTCCGCCAGGGCGCGGGGCTGCGAGTGGGGGCGGGATGGGTGCCGGGGACCCGCCCCGCTCTCGGCAGGGGGTCCGTGGGGGGGTTCGGTTCCGCCCCGCCCCCGCCCCGCTCTCGGCAGGGGGTCCGTGGGGGGGATCGGATCCACCCGCCCCCCCCGCCCCCTGCGCCCCCTCCCCGCCCCCGTCCCTTCCCCTGCGCCCCCGCCCCCTGCGCCCCCGCCCCCGCGGCCCCGGGTCCTCACCGGTCGTGCCTGTCCGCGGCGTTCACGTCCGCCTTCCCCCGCACCAGCATCTTCCGCACTCGGGCCGCGTCGCCCGCGCTGGCCGCCCGGTGCCACTTGGTGACGGCTTTGTAGTCGGCGAGGCCCCGCGGGGAGTCCGCGCCCCCCGGCTGCCCGGTGCCCCCCCAGCAGCACCGGAGCGCCCTCCTCATGGCCGAGCCGGGGGCCCCGCACGAACTTCCCGCCCCTGCCCCTCGTCGGGGATCCCGGGCACTCAGTCAGCTGTCACCGCTCACCGCGCCTGCGCAAGGTCTCCCTCCACTGCCACCACTGCCACGGCTCACCGCGCCTGCGCACCGTCTCCCTCCACCGCCACAGTTCACCGCGCCTGCGCACCGTCTCCCTCCACTGCCAGCACTGCAGCCGCTCACCGCGCCTTCGCACCTTCTCCCTCCACTGCCACAACCGCCACCGCTCACCGTGCGCGTGGCCCAGCGCCATTGGAGGCCGGGGCGGGGCGCGTGCAGGGCGCGCTCCCCAAGGACGCGGCCGGGGGCGGGGGGGCCCCCAGGCGGGCGCGGGCCGCCCCCACCCCGCCAGCCCCCGGGAGCTGCGCCGCCCCGTCGCCCAGCACGGGGACCTGGGCGGCGGAGCCCCGGCTGCAAACCCGAGCTCCGCGCAGCCCGGGGGGCGCCCCGCGGGGTCCGCAAGCTGCTTCCAGACCGAGGACGCGGGGGGGGGGGGGGGGGGACATTGGCTGTGACCGAGTCACCAGCACCACCAGTTAAAAAAGAGCAAACACTCAGTGAACCACCGTTCTGTGTAAAGCTCACACTTAGGGCTTCTGGAAGAGTCGCTAGCAAATGACAGGTGACATGCATTCTAGAATGGCTCCAGATTCCCTACCGCTTGTTGACAATGCCAAGAATCAGTTTGTGCTTTGTCTTTCTTTTTTTAAATTTAGTTTTTATTTTTTTTATGGCCAAAGTGATGTACACAGAGGTTACAGTTGCATCCATTGGGCACTGGGTACATTCCGCCTGCTGTTTGTCACTCCTTCCTCAGTCCCCCCTCCCCCTCCCCACTCCCCTCTCCCCTCCATGAGTTGGTCAGTTGGTTTACACCAGTTTTGCAAGCATTGCTTTTGGAGTCATTTGTCTTTTTACCCTGTGACTCTCGATTTTGATAATCCCTTTCAGCGTCTCATTCTGATTCCAGTATATGCAGTTTCCAGTGGATTCAGATAAGATACAGTGATAGTGCAGGTACAACCACAGGAAGGGGATACAAGAAGATCATCAAGAAATTTATTACAGTGGGAAGAGGATCCGAATAACAGCAGACCTCTCCACACAAACCTACCACACGCGAAGAGAATGGAAGAACACCATCCAAATCCTACAGGCCAACAATAGCCAACCCAGAATTCAATATCCAGCAAAAGTGGAATTCACCTTCGAGGGAAAAACCAGATCTTTCCATAGCAAATAGGATCTAAAGGAGTGTGTGAATGAAAAACCAGCCTTATAGCGAACTCTAAGAGAGGAACCCCACTCAACAGAAAACCCCCAGGACCCCCAGACAGAAACAGAATCAAACTACAATATCCAGAGCCCAACAGAAAGAAAAGAAGGTGAGGAAAAACAGCCTAACAGGAAAATGGAAGGGAAAAAAACACTCTTATCCTTGATCTCTGTGAATATAAACGGTATAAACTCTCTGACAAAGATGAGCAGACTGACAGAGTGGATCTGTAAACAAAAAGTTGCCATCTGTTGTCTTCAAGAGACCCACCTTACAGCAAGGGACAAAAACAGGCTCCGAATGAAAGGCTGGAGCAAGATCTTCCAAGCAAATGCACCTACAAAAACGGCAGCAGTAGCCCTCCTGATCTCAGACAAGCTGGACTTTTCATTAAAATCAACTCAAAAAAGACAAAGAAGGCCACTATATTTTAATACAAGGAAAAATCCAGAATCAAGACATCACAGTGATAATATGTATACTCACCGAACAAAAGAGGCCCTACATATGTCAAGAAAATTCTCACAGAACTACAGAACGAGATAGATGCAAACACAATCATAGTGGAAGACTTAAATACCCCACTCTCTCCAAGAGACAGATCCAGCACCCAGAGGATTAGCAAGGGAGCGGAGGACCTAAGTAATACCATGTCCCAAATGGATCTGATAGATCCGTATAGAGTCTTTCACCCTACAGAGACCCAATATATATTCTTCTCAACAGCCATTCAACAAATAAATAAGACTAAAAACCCTGCCAGAGCAGCCAGCAGGAAACTTGAGACTGAGTCAGCAGCACCCATTTTCAACCCAGTAAAGAAATCTGAGGAGGGAAAGCTCTGCCCAGGGCAGGATGGGCTCCCCCAGGGCAGAACAGGCTCCCCCAGGGCAGGATGAACTCCCCCAGGGCAGGATGGCCTCCCCCAGGGCAGGACAGGCTCCCCCAGGGCAGAACAGGCTCCCCCAGGGCAGGACGGGCTCCCCCAGGGCAGGACAGGCTCCCCCAGGGCAGGATGGCCTCCCCCAGGGCAGGATGGCCTCCCCCAGGGCAGGATAGCATCCCCCAGGGCAGGAGTGCTCCCCTCCTCAGGTAAGGGCAGCTAAAAGCAGCCCTACCCTTCTGCAGAACTCAAGGGTTCCAGACAGGCCTCAACAACCCCCCCACCCTCCACACACACACACACACACACACACACACACACCACACCCCAGATCCCTTAGGCCACAGGAAGGCTGACACTCCAAGACCCCTACATGCACCATCAAGAGATGGCTTAGTGCACACAGGGGAACCTGTCCAAGCTCTCCCAAATCAATGGAAAGAGTCTCTTTTCGAATGACAGGTCTTTAATGTCTGCTTGTTTCATTACTTTTATTTTCTCGTTTTCCTTACTTTTATTAACTTCCCTTTTTTCGACTTCATCCCTAGATACACAGCCAACCGTGTTTGCTCAGCCTCCTCCTTCCCTGTGTACCTTCCTTCCTAACTCCGACTCGGTCGCTCTGGTGAAGCCCAGCGTGGCCGCATCGAGCTTCTGCTGCTCACAGAGTCTCAGGAACTTTTCAGCTCAGGCTGGCCGGGAACTGCGGTCCTCCCGAATTCACACCCACTGTGAGGATGATGAACCAAGGGAACAGCCCAGAAGGTGGGTGATAAGGAGTCTGCTGTGTCTGCCTGGGTTGGCATCAACTTTGATCACACAGATCTCAGACGCCTATGGAGCTACCAGAATTTCTTCCTCAGTGAACAGGAAAGCTTACGTTATTAGAAAATTATATGGAATAAAGTCAGTTTAAAATACTGTAAAATCAAGACTATCCTTCCATAAAATATGCTCTATTGAGTTTCAAATTCCTGTCTACAAATTTTGTAACACATTCATATTTTATAAACCTGGAATTAGAAGTAAGCAACCTTTGATTTCCCCCCGAAAATACTTCAAAGACCAGATTGAAGGCAATTGTTTATGAGATGAATAATAATTATATAGTTGGGTTTTTTTTGGCATGAAGTTTGTGATCTATTTCCTTAACAAGGTACACTTAGACTTTGGTCAGAGTGATGGGAATATTGAAAATACAACATGAAAATGCATGCTGTAATTTTTTGAATGCTATAAAAATTTTAATTCTGGTTGTACGTGTTTTAATTTTTTCTTCTAAAATTTTTTTGGGCTCGTTGGGTTGCTTGATCCTGGAGGATCACAGTTCAAAGTTGGCCCAGGAAGGAAAGTCTCCAATTAACCACCAGAAAACTAGAAGTGGAGCTATGGGTCATGGTGGTAGAGCCCTGGCAAAAGAGCTCAAGGACAGCTTCCAGGCCTGGAATGTAAGCCCTGACCCAGGAGAAGAAGGGAGGGAAAGAGGGAGGGAGGGAGAGAGGGAGGGAGGGAGAGAGAGAGAGAGAGAGAGAGCTGTATACATGATCACTCCAAAAGTGATACAAATTAAAATCAGAGTAACACTATTGGTTTGATTTCATCAACTCAACATGGAAAACATGTAGAAAAATATAATTTGAATTATACACTTAGGCAAGAAAATAGATGATCCAAATGACCAAACGTTTTATCTTGTTTCAAGGACACCAAGTTTACTTCGGTGACATAAATAAATGTACACTGTACACACTTGAAAAATTAAATCCACTGATCATAAATCTGAATGAGATGAATTGAGCTTTGAGCCAAGGGCTCCTGTGTACCAGGCTGGCCTGGAAGCTGTTGCACAGTGTGGACCGCCCTAGAACTTGAAGGGTCCCCAGGGCCGTGTGCCCAGTGCTGGAATCACAGGTGTGAGCCATCGCTCTCCACCCAACTTGTGATGACGTGATCAGGGAAGAAAAATACAATCCATTAATTTGACACACTTCATTTTCATAGTGATTCACAATGTTTAGAAGCAAACAAAACTAACAGATATCAAGCTGTGACTTGGACTACTACTGTGGGTCCTCTACAAAACCCAGCTCAGAAGGGGTTCCTTTGCTTTGCCAGTCCTGGGCCTTGAACTCAGGGCCACAGGAGGGTTTCCCCAGCAATGGTGCACTGTTAGGATCCTGCCTTTAGACTTGGTGGGGTGCTTGACGCCCTTCCCCCCCAGCCCGAGGGGAATGCGGAAGCAGGCTACTCTCTCTGGGTCCGGAACCAGAAGAACCGGCTTTGCACCCAGTCCCCAACTCTCCAGCCAGCCCAGGCACCTCCCTGTCCCGCCCTGGCTCGGCGCTTTCGAGTGACATTAGCTCAAGGGGATCAGGTGACAGCTCTCAGCCCATCGGCGTCCTGGCCGATCGCCTTCTCTTGGAATCATCTCCCGTTACCTTTGCCTTAATAAAGCAGTTGCTCTTGAAGCTTTCTCCGAGACTTGCATTCGTCTGACTTTGTTTACCAGTCAGGGGGCGGGCAGGCTCTCTCCTCTCCTGTGAGGATGGGGCTGGCTCCCCCGCCCCACTCTAGCCTTATCTGCGGGCCGGGTGACTAGGGGAGAGGGTGAGAAAGGGAGTTGATAAAAGAGTACCTGAGTCTCGATCCCCACACCGGGAGAGGCGACCGAGCCCGACAGTGCACCCAGGCCTGAGCGAGCAGCGGGGTGGGTGGGGGGATGACACTTGTCCACTGCCCTGACACTCAGGTGCCTTTGGTGGGGGGGGTGAGTGGAAACCCGGGAGAACCGCACACCCCAGAGAGAGAGGAGAGGGCCCAGCCCCAGCAGAGGGGAGGGATGGGAGGCGCCTTCCTCTCTGCATTGGTTGTGGCACCATAGCCTGTCCCATATCAGTGATAGAGACTCTGATGGACGTTCTGTTTCCTGGGCTGCACTGGAAACACACTCCTCTCAGCTACAGACAGAATCAGCTGGAAGGAGGAGCACACACCACTGCTCTTAGTTGAGAATGAATTTCATGTCAGGCTTTGAAACAGGATCTCAGTGTCAGACTCCCTGGTGACAGGACTGCAGGCAGGAACTATCAGAGCCTGCTAAGATGGGTCATTTGTAGCTAAGCAAACGGTGGTAAGATAACACTATTTACTTATTACATCATGAGTTCTGTATGTGTCTAAACAGGACACTCCTTCATGATCCCACTAAGTAATGCTTCATTAAAAATATTAAGAATTCAAAATACATTTAATCTTTATTCCCACAGAGATCATTTTACAATTTCAACCATTTTAGTGACAATAGGTAGATGGTTTTGGTTACCATGCATTTATCTAATATTTCTATATTATTACCTTATTTTTTGTTTTCGTCTAGCTTCATGAATAAAATATATACGATGAGAAAATTTGGCTTAATGTCCAGAATAAGAAAAATGGGTCATCAATATTAAGCTGTGAGAGAAATCTAAAACTAGAAAAATGAAATCTAAAATTAGAAAAATGAAATATTGCATGTTTTGTCTTGATGTAGTTTGAATTCTAAGGTTGTGAAAAATATAGGGAAACAAAGTAGATAGGTTAAAATATAATTGACTTAGGTACCACAGTTAGATATATTTTTCAAGAATGAATTACTCTCCGGAGTATAGATACATTTGGCTTTAAGGATATTGTTTCCTAAGAGGGACAGAAAATATGACAAGAAAGCTCTTTCCAACTAGCTGTAGTGTCTAAAAGGATGGGGACTCTATGACCGTTACTGATGGACCTGCTATACAATCATGGGACAGCTAAAATTAAATGTAGAGATTTAAATACTTGCTGATATTATTTTACTGATGCAATAGCCTCTCCGTTAGATTATTTTTTGTTTTTTTTAATTTTCTTTTGGCCAGTCCTGGGCCTTGGACCCAGGGCCTGAGCACTGTCCCTGGCTTCTCTTAGCTCAAGGTTAGCACTCTGCCACTGAGCCACAGCACCACTTCTGGCTGTTTTCCATATATGTGGTGCTGGGGAATCGACACTAGGGCTTCATGCATATGAGGCAAGCACTCTTGCCACGAGCCCACATTCCCAGCCCCACAATAGCCTATCAGTATAATTAGACTTATATGGTGCAATATTTTTTAGATTCTGAAAAAGTTAAATACATAATGATAATTGATTTGTGTTTATCTTTGAGGCTATCAAGTAGATAAGGAACCAACATAATAGGTAATAATGTTTAGAAATATCAAAAGGTGTTAAAATTTCTAAAACTAAGATAAACTTTTATACAAAGGGAAGTACCTGTTGCGTGTTAGTGTCTCATGCCTGTAATTCTTCCCTGGAGGTCTGAGTAGTACCAAAAGTGGAACTTTGGCTCAAGGGGAACAGAAATAGCTGTGAGCAATAAAGACTTAAGGGACAGCACCCAGGCCCTGAGATAAAAAGCCAGCATTAACACAAATAACAAGAAAAATAAAGATGCACATTGTGCATATGCAGACGCCTGCAAACACAGCCCTTGGGAAGCTGAGGAATGAAGGTTATCGGTGTGAGACTAAGCACAGCTAAATACTGAGACACCAAATGAAAACGGAAGAAAAGAATCAAGCAGAAAGAAGCACAACAGGATGATAATCTAACAAAGTAAATCCAACAGAGAAAAAGAATTCATCATGAATGACAGTCTTTGAAGTCATTCAATATTCCCATGGATCTAAATTAAGTCAGTTATGTAAGCATTATCTTAAATTATGCTTGACATTTCCTAATGGTGCTCTCATAAGAAAAAAATCTTCAGGGTGCTATTGGAGTGGCTGAAGTGGTCAAGAGCTTGCACACTGAATGATTATGTGTGTATATAATTGTGTGTGTACATGTATATGTGTTTATATATGTATATATATGCCCACATATTTGGGCTTGATAATTTATATAAGACTCCAGACACTCACACAGTGAGGCCAAAAGAGCATAGCCTAGTAGTGTTTGGTCAAGGCTCAATAATATTCTATAAATCAACTCCAAGATAAGGAAACAGGAGACATGTTTAGTTGCCATTGTTGCTGTGTTTGTTTCCTTTTCCTGTAATCTTGTTTGTTAGTTTGTATTTGGAGGGTAAGGGAGAGCACAGAAAAGGGGGGGAAAAGTTGAACAAATACAACAGTGAAACTCACTAGACACTGTGCAGTGGGAATGAGAGGGAAAAACCCGAAGAAAGCGAGGGAAGGGGAGACCTGGTTCCAAAAGAGTTACATTCCTTGCTCATTTCCTTCATGTAACTGTAGCCCCACTGTGTATCAATTCTACAATCACAATAAAAAGAGAAACATAAACCCCTGACTTGAAATCCTAAGATCATCCAAAATATTGAAACTAATATGTTCTTGAGTTTATAGATAATGTCTATTATAGTACTGTTAAAATATTATATGCTTTGTACTCTATGTATCTTTAATATCTGTTAAGTCTTGCTTTTGATCCCATCAGTGATTTTTGTCCTTTATGTGAAAAAAGTAACATTATTCTAATTTCTAATTAAATTCCTCTAGAGGAAAGTATAAGAAATGCATGGGGGTGAATTTTCTCTTTTCTAGGATCATAGAGAAAAGATTTGCAAATCAGATGACACTTAAAGAAGCATAGGCCTTCAAAGAAGGCTGAGCACAAATATCATTTATTTTACAGCACTCCAGAAGGTTTCGACAGGGCTATTAGCAAGTAGAAGTAAGCTGGACCATCAAGATAGAGCATCTTTCTTACCATGGGATAAAAAAAAAAAACAAAACAGCTGTGATCTTAGGAGTTGCAGTTCATTAGACACAGTGAAGAGGTGTTCTGAAAGAAATCAAGGAATTGCAGTTTTTATTTAACTCAAAATTCCATATATGTTATTTTTTGCAGTCATAGGATGGGTCTCTCTTCAGGCATTCACTGCTATTTTGTTTGCATTATTTGTAAGTAGAACTCTGACGTTTTTCTGGGAGCTATCCTTACGATGTGAATCTCTTTCTTACACTGGCATGGGGAGGCATGTGTTTGTATTACAGTGATGTCCAGCTTGTTGATTGACATAGTGTTTCACTAATTTTCCTTCTCTGGGTTTGAGTCAAGAACCTTTCCATTTCTGGCTTCTGAGTAGAAAGGGATTCTGGAAATTGCTGCCACAAACATCCCTTCAAGCATTTTTGAAGCTTTAATGTTTTGCATTCCTTAATAGTATAGAGGGGTGATTTATAGAGGAATGATTGAATTTTGAAAAAAGAACATGGTGTTTCTCAGAATAACTATAGGTTTTGGATTTCAAAATCAATGATCTTTTTAGAGAATTTGAAATGTCAGCCACAGACAGAGCAGAAACTCTCCATATCAATCCACTATGCAGCATCAATACATTGGATATTAGTGCCCAGTGGCTCTGTGATTTCTGTCAAAAATTCATAATAGTTATAACTATTTCCAAACCCTAATAAAAATTCTAGTTATTTGCTATCAGGGTGAAAATAAGTTAGAGAAGTTGTTTCTGAATAGCTGAAAAACAACTTCCTAGTAATTATGTATCAACTGATTGCTCATTGACAACTCTTGAATGTGCTTTTCTACATGACATCCAGGAACTACCCATGTTAACTAACTTTTAAGCTTCTGTGAAATATAAAAGTAGATTCTCAATCACTACGTGTGGATCATAGGTCCCATTTTGAAGCACACAAATAGAACATTCTTCTTATCACAGAACATTCTATTGGAGAGGGATATAAAGAACAAATATTTCATAATTTCTCTGAAAGGGAATTGCTGTAATAAGGAACATTTGAGTAGAGCCAATGTGGATCAAGTCTGTTAGCTATTTGTATATGATCTTGGTTGTAAGGTGAATTCTTTTATATTCTCATCAATAATAAGATCATGGTTCACAACTCCTGCTTGTGTACGTGGGCCAAAGAGCTGTTACATAAAACTACAAGAATTGTACTTGGTAGACAAAATTCAGAAGCAGTAGTTGACAAATGCATTAACGTATTTATTAAAATAAGTATTTTAAAGGCAAGAGCTCCGGGCCTGGGTGGTGTCCCTGAGTTACTTTGCGCGGCGCCGCTTCTGGCCGTTTTCTATATATGTGGTGCCAGGGAATCGAACCTAGGGCCTCGTGTATCCGAGGCAGGCACTCTTGCCACTAGGCTATATCCCCAGCCCCATAGAAAAGTTTTAACTGAGATATGAAGAACGCCTACTGAATCTCCACGTCGAGTGGAAGTTCATCTATAGGTGACATTGTGATGTCTACAAAAAGAAGAGAGAAGCTGAGTTGGAGCTATGTACACAACCCGCACAGGAACCACCGACACTAGTTCAGGGATTTTTCAGTTTCGGGGAATAATTGAACAGCAAAGAACTGTTCCAATTATTATCACTTTTTTCAGTACTGAGGTGTGGAATTAAGGCCCTGCTTCACTAGGCAAGCACTCTACCAGCTGAGTCATGTCCCTCTCCTTCCTCCCTTCTTCCTTTATTATTATTACTTTTGAATAGAGATTTGCTTTTTCCTGGGTTGGCTTGCACTTCTTAGTCATTTCCTTAGTGCTTCCCACATAGTAGGATGACAGGTAAACTGCACTCTGTCTAGCTCTTTATTAAGAACAGCATCTTGTGAACTTTGTGCCCAGAGTTGACTTGAACAGTGATCATCCTGACCTCCATTAAGAATAGCCAGGATTACACACACACACAAGTGATCACGAACAGGTATCATCTGTTATCTCTTGACTAAGCTCTATCTAAGTGATTACTATGTCATTCCATTATATCAATATATAAAATGGAAATTTCATCTTGGCAATGATATCTTAAAAGGGATAGAAACTGTATCAAACATTTATATTGTTCAAAACAGAACTCCAGAACATTAGATTTACCATTCTGGCTGGGAAAATGGGAACATTCAAAATTCAACATGTTTTACAAGTTTAAACATATATGTCAGTGGTTATCTAGATTTTATTACATTTTGCTTGCTATAATCCTGTTTTAAAAAACTTATGTTTTCTAGTTCTCAGTAAAATGCAACCAAAATATAATTTGATGTTGTGAAAGATGTGAATAGCCACAATCATCTTTAAAATTCTTGCCAGCTATATTTTATACCACTATATTTTGATAGAATGTGCTTTAACGTAACACATACTTATGAAATTGTTTTTCTAGGCTTTTTACTTTCTTTCACTTTGACATTGGTCTTCCAGTGAGATATTTTTTAATGCTGTGGATATTTTCATTATTTGTGACTTAAAAAAAATCATTGTACCTCAGTATACATGGGAAGAAAGGACTGAAACAATATAAGGAAAACTCATCCTGATGCCTGTGGCTCCTGTTTCAAATCTTTGATACTTAGGAGCTGAAATCTGAGGATCCTGGTTCAATGCTAGCTCATGCAGGAAAGTCTATGAGACTCTTATCTCCAAGTAACAAAATTTTTTAAAAAGTTGAGCTGTGCTGAAGTGATAGAGTGTTAAGCCTTGAAAAAAAAAATGCTCAGGAACAACACCCAGACCCTGCGTTAACAACCCAGGTACTGACACACAAAACAGAAAAGAAATCAAAAAGAGAAGTGGAAAGGAAAGAAAACTCACCTGCTGCCTTTGAAAGTCTCACACGATCTAGATCTTCACTATTACCCAGTGGCTTTCTTAGTATTGCTCATTCACATCACGAAACCTGTTCAAAGGAGCCATTGCTGTGTCCATCAACTCATCCATGTTTAGTCTTGTTCAGGATTCCTTTTATTTTCGCGTAGCCACACTCAGCACTAAAGAAATTAGTAAATTGAAAATTATAATTTTATTTAGCCTCATTATGTTTCATATGATTTTTTTTTACATTTGGCATCACAGAAAATAGAATACATGAATACTACAAACAATAAATCTAACTACATATTATTTTTATGGAAATGGTGTTAGTCACACTTTTGTCAGGCAATGTAAATACAGAATAATTCTTCTCCAGCTTCAATCAGCATTAGAATTCACCAAGACTTTAAAATAGATTGCTGTGCTTCAGCCTCAGACATTCTGATTCACTTGGACCGAGGCAAGATCTAGGAATTTACATTTTTATGAACATTCTCATGTGATAACCGTGCTGCTAGACCAAAGATCACACTTTGAAAAGCACATTTGGATGCTAAGTTTACTGAAATTTTGTTTTTTTTTGGCATATAGGTATAACATAACATGTATAAATCATCAGTCAGCTTTAAACGGTAGGCTGGCTGCAAAAGAAGTTAATGAAGAGAAGTCAGCATCAGTAAGGAAATAATAGCAAGCACTATTTTGACGTAACCTCCTCCTGGAAGCAATCAGCTTCCTCGATTAGACAAACCAGTGATCCCTGGAGTAAAATTGTCTGTTACAGAGAAAACTGAAAACAAGTAAAGTGCTCACTTATAGGAAGACTAGTTAAATGCTTTATAATTAGTATGGAAGGTGTAAAACATAGATTTATTTATACTTGATGCTATGAAATTTTTCCAGATACATTAAGTATTTTAAAAGTGAAAAACTGTCCGGATGTACACTCTAATGGCATAGCCCTGCACTGACTAGCACGTGTGAGGACCTGGGTTTGATCCCCAGCACTAGAGAACAAACCAGCAAAGAAAAATAATAGAGCAAAGATATAGCTGCGAGATTTCTTCAATTTAGTAATAATAAATTTACAATTTGAATCAGACTGCAAACTGCCCGAGAACCATAGTACTAATACTTTCAGAATGACTAAGCAAAACATAGGGACAAGGTATAAACATGTATGTGTAGACAATAACTTACTGAATCAAATTCCAGCAGTTAAGCAAATTAGAGAAGGATTGAAACGTGCAATTGTTTCAAAGTCAACAACTTCTGCACAGCAATAGAGAAAAACCTTTGCTGTATATCCCTATCAGGAGATTAACTACCAGAAGACACAAGGAAATGAAAATTCTTTTTCATTCTTATGGTAAAGGTAATGTGCAGACCGTTTGCATTTACATAAGGTAATGAGTGCATTTCTTTTTTAATAGTATTTCTCCCACTCTCTCACTTTCCCCCACATTTCCTTCCCCCCAAATCCGCTAGCCCTCATCCAGGTTGTAAAGTTCATTTCCAACATAGTGACCCATGAGTATCGCTGTTGTGCTGGTTCATCTTTGGCCAACTTTTCTGTGATGCCTTTTCCCTTCTGCAAATCAGATAAACTCAAAACAAACCGTACAGAAATGCAAAACAGTGACAACAGAGCACAGCCAAGGGCTAGGTCCTTGGCCATATATCATAAACTGGAAACATAATATTTATTATAATAGATATAAATAAAATATAGGAGCTTTGAAATATGATATAAATAAAATGTAATATAAAACAAAATTATAAAAAGATATATTATTATATATAATATAGCATATATACAACATGCAATATTATATACCTTATGGAATATATAATGCATATGACACGCATATCATATACAATATACACAATAGTATATGTGATGTAATATATATTTCCTTCAATACAAGTATATGAAACATATATTTTACCAATATGTCCTTAAATATTTACAGAATGCTCTGGCAAGCTTTGCCTGGCTATTATTGAAGTCATCTCATGAACTTTCCTGCTCAGGAAATTCTGAACTGTGATGGTCTGTGTCTGGCCTAGGATAGCAGCTAGCATTGGAGCTATGATCTAGCCTCATCTCATCATTATGATCTTACATTTCTCTTCTCTACTGATTAGTAATAGTGAATGTATTTTCATCTCTCAGTTGGCTGTGCACAATAGTATTAGAAATGTCTGTTGGGGTACTTTGCTTTGTTCCTTTTTAATGATTTGGGGTGTTAGTGATTTTCAGATCTTTACTAAAATATAGTTAGATAGTAGTGCTGTGTAGGGTATATTACTTGAAAATATTTTCTTGCATTATTTTGCATAGCTTTTTGCTCCATTAGAAATTTGCCTATATTTTTCATTTTTATTTCTTTAGGAACCATAAAAATCATTCTCCAATCCAATATTAAGGAATTTTCTCTTAAGCCTTTTTCACAGGCTTGGACAGTTTAGTTTTTACAAGTAATTCTCTCAGGCACATGACTTTATTTCAGTTGAAAGGTGATAGCTAAGTTCTTCCACATAGAGCATCCAGTTTTCACCCAAGACCATATCTTCAGAGATCACTACTTCCCCAGGGGATAGTCTTGGGAGTATTTGATAATAAGTGTCACCATTCCTTTCTAGAATAATAAATCCTTTCCACTGGTTGTACTTCATCCCCTGATAATATTTTCTTGAGTACTATATATTTGTATAATTTTGAAATTCTGGTCTATATCTTGTTAATTTGTTCATCAACAATACTACTTTTACTGCTTCAGTTTCAAAGATGACCTATAAATGTTAAACTACCATTTTTAATTTTTATAACTATGAAAATTTAATAGGGATTTTACTAAGTTCTTAGGCCATACTTAGTAAAATTTACATGTAAAAATATTACTTAGTATTGTTTACATTTTAATCTGTAAAATGTCTAGTACTAGTTAAAATTCTACAAAATAAGCTTCTCATAGATTTATTAGGAAAATTAACTGTGATTATTTTGGAATAATTTGACAATATTTATTAAATTTTAAAGTATGCATATTTTTTGCAGCAACTGCACTTACATATTATTTTAGAGAAATATAAGGAGAATACTAACCATACACACACAAAAATCTATTAAGCCACGGATTATAATTGAAAATAAAAATAAAAAAGACATTCAATTAGAGAACTGCTGGGAAAAATTATAAAATATTAATACTGTAATATTGTGAGAATTAAGAGCAAAGGCTGAAATAAACATCAATTTACATGGCTGTAGAAAATGAGACTTAGTTGTATGGAAAACAAAATTGTTACTGTACATAGTCATTTACTTATATGGTAAATCTGTTAAAAAAAGGTGCTTAGTTCATAATATTAGATGTTTACTGGAAAGATAAAGTGGTTTGAGAGTACTGGTAAATGGAGACAATGAAAACATGATACAGGGTGTTATTTCATGTATCTGTATAATAGTGGTGCAATTACCTTTATAGAGAGATTTTTCAGGAGCAGAGGTCATAATCTGATTTTTTTGAAGTTCAAAAAGGAGTTCATTTAATTTTTCTATTTTGGTCTTCCCTGGAAAATACAAACACATTTATTATTTAATTGTACCAATAATTTACTATTTCCAACTTTATGTAAGGTCAAATAAACCTTAGTCCCTTCATAATGAGGGACAGATTCTTACAAAAAAAATTTAGCTGGTTTAAATAAAGTAGATTAACCAATGCAAATGTTTTCCTTCTCATTTTCCTTGCCAAGCAGTCTGTATTTTTAAATGTACATCCTGGGGGTGACACTCAACAAAACGAACAACAAAGCTATGCATTGTGATGCATTTCTCTCAATGCAAGTAAGCAGTAATTTTAACCCCAGTTTGCAACTAAATATTGCCACATCCTCTCTCCGAACAAAGAGGAAGAAGAAATATTTTATATACAAGTGTCAGAAAATCATGATAGTAATTAAAACAAATTTCTCAGACATTTTTATCTCTGTATACAACTTTAAAACCCATTTAAAAAACAAACAAAACTTGACACTCCCTGGGTGAAAAATCATTGTACAAATGGAGGAGAAAAGTTCTTAAGGATTACTATTTTAACACACACATTTTAGCACTCTTAAAAACAAATGTTGGGAAACGTGTTGTGTTAAGACTATCCGCCACATGCCTTTGTCTGCATGAAGTTAAACAAAATTCTCCAGTGTGGCACTACAGAGAAGATGGTGATATAGACAGCCAGAGTTCAGTAATAGTAACTTAGAAAGTTAGAAAATAGCACATCCAGAAATACTAACATGTAGATTCATAAGCTCTAATCAAAACAGAAAGACATGGAGAGATCTTTCCATGCAGTTGCAGATTAAAAGAAAAAGGAACACAATTTGGGTGTCCCAATAGAAGCAAATGAAGGAACAAAAATAAATCGCACTCCACTTAAAATAAAGGTACAAAAATGGATGGCACTCCGCTTAAGATGGAAATCTTGTACCACACAGCAAGCAAATGGCAAAAATTTGAAGCATTTGAAATTCGATGTCTTTGAATTTATAATAATTAATATTATAATATCAAATCATAGATCTAGATAGCTCAAAAAAGTAAGAAATTCTAATAAAATCCTATCATATTCAATGTGCAGCAAATAAAGTTAAGTTAAAAAATCTTGAAAGTTTTGGAAGAAAGTCACTTTAACTGTAAATAAACATATTTGCAGTTGCAACCATAGTTTCTTAGAAAATCCAATAAGCAGACTACAGTATTTTTTGAATATTTGGAAAGAACCTACCACCAAACCTTCATCTATATCCTTCAAGTACAAAGATAAATTAACCCTTCTCTGGCAAATACAATTGAGGAAATTTGTTTCCAGTAGAACTACTTTAAAATAAAGGTTAAAAGAAATTATTATTCAGAGAAAGAGGAAAATTATGTGGGTTAGAAATCATGAAAATGAGTGAAAATAAAATTTAAAAAATTTTTTTAATTTAAAGATGCTAGATTAGCTTAAGTGAGTTTCTCCCTAAGTCAAATGAATTGAAGCAATAAGAAGACTGGGAAATTGACTCTGGTTTATTTTCTTTTTGTTCTGATCATGGTGTTTGAACTCAGGGTTTGAGTGTTGAGTGCTGTCCCTAGCCTGAGCTGTCATGTCTCCATTTCTGGCTTTCTCTTGGCTAATTGGAGATAAGACTCTCACTGTGCTGCGCAGGCTGGCTTTGAACTGTGATCTTCATATTTCAGCCTCTTGAATAGCCACAGGTATAGGCATTGGTGGCTGAGACTGGCTCTTTAATATTTGAACTACCGCTGAAAACATCCGATGTTATTTGAAAGTAGAGTAGACTTGGGTTGGAATAACTTATTCTTATCAGTATAAATACAAAATGCAAGCCTTTAGACATCCTCTAACGAAGGAAGAAATAAGCATATAAAACATACTAAGAGAAGGATATGATAGGTAAGCATATAAAATGCCCAATTAAAACTGAAAAGTAAGGTATGTGTGGAAGAATAAAAACAAAAGAAAGAGTAAGGGCAGAAATAGAAAACAGGGATATAGATGAAATATATTAATACAGCTCAGTCAAAGATCAATTTAAATATCAGTGGTCAAATACCAAAAAAAACCCACAAAGCCCAATTTCTTTTACACAGTGGTCTTACTTTTAAAATAAGAAGCTCTGTTAACTTTCATTATTCTAACAAGAAAAATTATTAGAAGAAAATAATAATATCGCATGATGATTAAAAAGTTAAATTCTTCAACAGAGAACAAAACACTAAATATTTAAGTGGAATATTAATAGCACTACACAGAGACATATTCACTATTTTATAGACTCCCATTTCCTATCCTTCTCTTAGCATGTTCAGGGTTTGTTGTTGTTGTTGCTTGTTTTTGCGGGTCCTGGGCTTGAACTCAGGGCCTGGGCACTGTCCCTGAGCCTCTCTGTGCTCAAGGCTAGTGCTCTGCCACTTGAGCCACAGCGCCCCTTCTGCCTCCTTCTGAGTCGTGTCTTGGAGATGAGTCTCACAGACTTTCCTACCTGCGTTGGCTCCAAACTGTGATACTTGCATCACAGCTTCATCAGTAGCTAAGATAACAGGCGTCAGCCTGTAGCATTTCAGGTTGTTAGCTTTATGTTTCTTTCTTTCTTCTTTTGTGACAGAAGTGATATTACTGTTAAAATAAGAAGCTAGGCAAACTGCCATGATATCGCATAACTGAAGAGCGGGCCCACAAACGTGGTGCATATACACAATGGAATGCTACTAAGCACTAGAAAAGAAGGAAATTGTGGTATTTGCATGGAAATGAATGGATATAGATATCTTCATATTAGGAATTATAAGATTCAGAAAAAAATTCACGTATTTTGTCTCATATGGATGGTAAATATAAAAGACAGCATATATATAAACACACATGGGATAATAGATACATATAAAGAAAGAAAATGGGTTTATAATTCTGAGATTGTTTGAGAGAATTAGAGTGAGAGGAAGAGAAAACAGAATCTTAGAGGGCGAACAACATACAAAATTAATGCATCTGTGTGTGAAGATGGCATAGGAGCCTCACTAAGATCAGTTGAATGGTAGTGGTTAAGTGATGTGAGAAATAGGAGTAAACAAAGGATTTAATCGTATTAAAGTTCTCAATATACATTTCTGAAATGTATGGTGAAACTTCTATGGACAAAAATGCACCCTAAATCTAAGCATATGACCCAAATGGAAAAGAAGTTCTGTCTGGGGATTGGGTAGTTGTGGAAGGGGAGAACTGGAGAGATTGACAAAGGATAATTATGACCAAAATACTTTATGTATTATCAGTGTGAGAAAGAAACAATGAAGCATGTTAAGGTTTATTGGCGAGGAAGCAAGAGCGAGTAAGATAACGTGACAGAGGAGGTGAGTCTGGTAAAGGTAAGTTGTATGCAAACATGGACGTTTCAATATAAAATGCCCTTGTTAAACTAGCGTATGTTAATAAGAATATGTAGAAAGAATAATACAACTGCATCCACACCATGAAAACAATTGAATCACTGAGCTACCTAATGAAATAGGTGAACAAGAGTAAGGAAAGATTGTTGTGAAACATGCATACAGATTTCTACATTCAAAAGATAGATAGAAATATTTCACAAGCCTCCAAAAGACCAAAAATTGTCTTCAGAAGGTGAAGCTAATATTGCCACCATAGCCATACAACACGTACAAGTTGGAGATAATGGGATAATAAAATGACTTTGTTTTAATGTAAAAGAAAGTAGAAGACAAAATACATCCAACCTAGAGGGTTTTTATTTAAGTTAAAAATTCAATAAAGTATTAAATATAACAACCGAGCTCCATTTAATTTGATTACAGAACACACATGTTCTTATATTTTTAAATATACCTTTTACACCTATAATATTAAAAAGACTATAATTTTACCACAAATATCAATAAATTCTAGAAACAAATTTTACAGATAACATTCTCTTTTTTCTTAAAAAAGCAACTTTTCCTAGTGTTAGTACTTAAATCATGAAAAATTGTTAATAAATATATGAGTAGCACCTACTTCAATGGGTAAGTCATAACAGAATCAGTAAGTTAGCTGAAAAACAATGAGTACTTCAAATAAACAAGAAGCCGAATAATATTCAAAACCATTTTATACTAAGTTGTATTGGTTGCTTAAAAGAAAACAACCTAAGAACCATTTCAAATAAGAATTTATAAAATGACCAAAAAATGAACAATATGCTACAAAAAGTTAATTTAGTTAGCAAAGTAAAAAAAAAAAGTAACTGGGAAGAATGAGTAAAACCAAACATTGGGCTTAAAAAGTCTAACAACTTTGCTGAAAATCATAATGGTCATGGTATAAGAATAAAGGAAGAGATTAAAAAATCACAATATGGTCAATGACAAACAATGTAACCACAGTTACTGAAGAGATTTTTTTCTTCATTAAAGATTATGCTCAATAATTCAATATAATATGAAACATAAAAAACAGCACTTTGCAATGCAAAACATAAATATAATGATACAAAGTGGAAAGATAAACAAATTAGCCGCTACAAAATACATTGGAAATGCAATTATGTTATATTTTTGAAAGTGTCACTTACATTTCTAAGTCTTGTATTTGAATTCTAGCCAATAAAAAAAGTCAGTATGACTTACAGATATTCCCTAATGTGAAAATATAATTCCAGTTGAAGCAAATTTACCTATAGTTCTCCTTTTTGTGCCTTTGGGGTCAATAAAAAAAAATATTGCTAAATCAAGTGTTAAGGACATTTCTCCGAGTTCCCTTATGGGACTTGTATAAATTAGTTTTTACAACTCCAACTTCATCATTCTACATGGAGTTTTTAGTTTTCCCACCACTATATCTTGCAAAGACTGCGCTTTCCCCCCTGAATAGCCTTGGTAGCATTTGACTATAATAGTCCATTTCTTTCTGGAATCACTATTTTATTTCACTGGTTTATGTTTCAGCCTTCTACAGTACTCTCGAATACCATAGATTAGTATAACTTTGAAAATATAAGGTCTATTTCTTGTTAACTTGTTTATCAACAAAACTAATTTTACTATTTCAGAATTTGCTAATTTGAAAATTATTTGTGGAATTTTATATGGATTTTAGAGTCCTTGGGCCATACTGGGCAGAATTCACATATGAAAAATATTATCTAATATTGTTAATATTTTCATCTGTAAAATGTCTGGTTCTGGCTAAGATATTCAAAAGTAAGCTTCCTGTGGATTTATTAGAGCTATCAACTGCAATTACTGTGAAAAAAGTTTGGCCATACCTATTAAAATTTGAAGTATGCATACTATATACACCTTTTACAACAACTCTACTCTAGATTATGGAGACATGGGAAACAAAATAATTGTGTACAAGGATATCTATTAAGATACAGGTTGCAAAAACAAATGAGAAATATAGTTTGATTATAGAACTGTTGAATCAAAGTGTGAAATATACACAATTGTTATAGTGGGCAAAAAATAAGAGTGGAAGATTAAAGAAATGCATGCATTTACATAGGCTAAATGTTTATGGCTTAATTGTAAATTGAAATTATTTCTGTGTGTAGACATGTATTAATGGGGAAAACTCAGTGAAAAGGCATTTTGTTTATAATATTGAATATTAGTGGAAAGATACATGGGTTTCAGAATATTGGTAAATGAGAACAATGGAACGTGATAAAGAGTATCACCTCACGTATCTGTGAAATAATGAGTTTTTTACCTTTATTGAGATTCTTTTTAGTTGTAGTGGTCATTATACGCAGATTTGGAAGTTTAAAAGGTTTTTCACGTACACTTAGGATTTTAGGCATCTCTGAAAAATAAGAACAGCAATATTATTTGATCATACTAAAATTAATTTCAACTTTATAAGGTAAAATAAATCATTTTTTAAATTTTTATTACTAAATATTTGTACAGAGGGGTTCCAATTCCATAACTCAGGTTATGAGTACAATGCTTCTTGGACAATATCCTTGTCTATCTCCAATACCCCTTATTCTAAAACACATATTCTTTACACATTTTTCATTGATTTGGATAAAGTAATTTGACTGACACAAACATTTTCTTTCTGATATTCTTTGGCAATTGTTACTTACAAATGTGCCTCACAATAGTCTAAGGGAACACAAAGAGCCGCACAGCTAGTCATGGCGATGGATGACTCCCTGCTTATGGGTTGAAGCACAAGGCCCATGATTTGAAGGCCAGCATAAAATACTTCATACTTTGTTGTTGTTGTTGGTCGTGGGGCTTGAGCTCAGAACCTGGGTGGCGTCCCTGAGCTTTTTTGCTCAAGGCCTCTACCAACGTGGGACTAGACACCCCGTGTGAGGCATTTATACTTTTGCTATCTCCTAATAGACCCATAATGGAATAAAATGACAAATAAGTAGTAGAAGAAAATATGGAAACTATGCATGGAAACACAACAAACATCACACTTTTGAATACAAAGTACTTCCCTTCCCCTCAAATAAGCTTTCTCTCACGTTTACTGAGAAATCAGGGAGAAAATCTAGAGCAAAATAAATATGATAGAGATCAAAATAAAATGTAAAAATCAATAGAGCACAATTGGTTCTTTGAAAAGACAAAGAAGACTGACCTATCAGTAGCCAAACTAACTTAAAGATAATTGAGACTCAAATTAATAAAATTAGAAGTGAAAAAATAATATGATAGCAAGTACCAACCAGATTCTGAGAATCATTCAGGACTATTTTCCAAAACTATACTCCAACTAATTGGATAGAATTAAGAAACCATGATAGTACATAAATATACACAGAAAGATATTTTGATAACATTCAATATTCTTTTATGTAAAAGCACCTAAGGAAGCTGCAACTGAAGGGTCATGCATGGAGATATTAATGCTGTCTATAAAAATGGCAATCAATTATATTTAAAAAGACAAGAGTGTTCACCCTTCGATATTTTCAAAAAAAGGTATCTGAATTTTTAGAGCAATAAGGCATGGAAAATAAATGGAAATGATAGAAATTTAAAAAGAGAAGTTAAATGTCTATTTTCAGAATCACATCCTGTACTTCGTACACCCCAAATCTACAACAGAACTTTCTTAGGTATGATAAAAATACTTTTGGTAAAGTATCAATACAAAAGTATTTGGTAAAGTATCAAATACAAAATAAAGATATGAAAAATCAACATTTCTTTTATATACAAATATGCATGTTAGAAAAGAAAATATTCACAGTCATTGGAGTCTTAATACTCAGTAATGAAAGGGGTGAAAAACTTATGAAATGAAAAGTACTAAACTCTGAAGAAAGAATACTGCAGACACTATAAGAGGAATATTATCCAATGTTACGCATCAGCAAGAATCAATAGTGGCATAATATTTATGTTACTCAAATGATCTGGAGATATAATGCAATACACATAAAACTCTGATGATATTCTTCAAAGAGAAGAAATTAAATCCTAAAATTCATATGTAAGTAGGAAATACCATAATGGCCAAAATAATGTATCGACTAGAGCACCAAGTATTAAATAATCTTTCAGAACCATAACAACAAAAAAGCAGGTTCCATGAAAACTTCAGGCAGATAGAGCAATGAGGAAGAAAGAGAATAAGGAAGGGGAAGAGGAGTCGAAAGAGATGGAGGTAGAAGAAGCCGAGAAGAGGGGGAGGTAAAGGAAGAGAGGAGGAGGAGGAGGAGGAGGAGGAGGAGGAGGAGGAGGAGGAGGAGGAGGAGGAGGAGGAGGAGGAGGAGGAGGAGGAGGAGGAGGAGGAGGAGGAGGAGGAGGAGGAGGAGGAGGAGGAGGAGGAGGAGGAGGAGGAGGAGGAGGAGGAGGAGGAGGAGGAGGAGGAGGAGGAGGAGGAGGAGGAGGAGGAGGAGGGAGGAAAAGGTAGAGAAGGGAGGAAGGGGAGGAGGAGAAAGAAAGAAAAGCAATTATTTTGCTTGTTATTTTAAACAGACATTGTACACCACATGCTATTTCTTATAATACAGTATTTTTACTTTTCACTGAAGAGAGCAAAAATATTTCACTCTCCTTTGTTCCCCTTTCAGTTCCTAGAAACGCCCAATAGTTCCTATTGTCAAGGACATCTACCATACTTTGCCATAGTCAGTAGTAACAAGAAATGCAATAGAAATAATAGCTTAGGGCTGGGGATATGGCCTAGTGGCAAGAGTGCCTGCCTCATATATATGAGGCCTTGGTTCGATTCCCCAGCACCACATATACAGAAAATGGCCAGAAGTGGCGCTGTGGCTCAAGTGGCAGAGTGCTAGCCTTGAGCAAAAAGAAGCCAGGGACAGTGCTCAGGCCCAGAGTCCAAGCCCCAGGACTGGCCAAAAAAAAAAAAAAAAAAAAAAAAAAAAAAAAGAAATAATAGCTTAATCAACCATCTTTGTTATTTTATTTGGAATACTTACAGATAAAATGATGCACTTCTATTTTTAAGGTATTAGAAAAAGACACAATATATTCAATAAAAAATCACTCATTTCTTTTGAATTTTAAATTCGTTATTTTTAGGAAGTATACGAGGATAATTATATAATGGTCCTCAAACAGTTAATAAATGAAGTGCATATATACTAGTGAAATTATGTAGTTGATAATGTTATAATGAAACCAAAAGAATGTTTAATGTGCATTTTTTTCCTTATGACATATTCTCAAATTCTCTAGTATATCCACCCTGACACTGGAAAAAGAGAAACATATTATACTACAAATTTATCTTGATGATCCATGGGAACTGTAATGGGGTCAAGAGAGGAAATTTTTGAAGAGATATAGCATCCAATGTTGTCACTAGTAATGAAATGGGAGGAACACTATTCATCCTTAAGAGTACATGTTGGGTGAACATAATTGGAATGCTTTCATTTGAATTTAGCCAAACTGTTCATGACTAAGATTAACAGACATCTATGGTTCCTATATAATTAAAGCTGTTTTTGAGACAATCATAAATCTAAAAAGGTTAAAATTACCTGTAGTTTGACTTTTTACTACAAAAAGCCGGTGCTTTTTCCGTATGGCTGACATAGGTCTAAGTGTTGTATAAAATGGTTTTAGAGATGCGGTCACATAAGGAGAAAAAATTTCTCCATCTTCCACTACAAATATTAGGAAAACATATGTTAGTTGTACATAGGTTGCATGGTTTCCCTCATTTGTCATCACTAGAATGTGCCTATAGATCTACAAGTAAACCCAAGGTATAGTAAAAGGCAAAACAATTACATTTGAACACTATTAATTAAACGCCTCTAAATATTCATACACTGGAGCCAAAGGAGGGTATTCTTAGATCACAAGGGCTCAATAGTTATGTGCATATGATCATATAAAATGACGCTGGTCGAAATGAACTCCATGAAATGGAAACAAGTGTTTTTTACATTTGTTTTTTAATTTTTTCTTTCCTGTTTTTTTTCTTCTTTTGTTGTTGTTTTTTTTTTATTTCTGTGCCCTTTGTCTTGCATGTAAGTTTATCTGATTTGAAGAGGGGAAAGGAAAGCACAGAAACAGTGGGACCAAGAGTGAAGTAATTCAGCAGTGAAACCCACTCGACACTATTTTGGAAATTAACTACATAACTTGGGGGGAAAGGGAAGTTGGGAGGGAAAAACTGGGAGAAACTGAGGGAGGGGGTAACACTGTCCAAAAACAAATGTACTCAACACCTGACTTATGTAACTGTAACTCCGCTGTACATCACCTTCACAATAAAAAAATTAAATATAAAATAAAAAGTTGTAATATAGTTCATATTTCCATTTTCAACACAAACAGTAAATTTTCAATGAAATGAAGTAAAAGGAATTTAAATAACAAAAATAAATTTGATATAAATATCATCTTGGTTATGTCTATGTGTATAGATGTATGCACACTTTGGGATGATTAGAGTCAAATAAAAAAATTCTGTATCTCATTTAGCAGAACTTGGGAAGGGAGGGGGAACATCAAAATGCAGAGACAAAGGGTAAAAGCTGAACCAGTGCAACAGCAATACTTACAAGACAATACACGGTAAACCAACTGTACAACTTGGGGCGGGGGGGAGAGAACTGAGGAGGGAAGAAGGGAGAAAAATGAGGGGTGAAGTAACAGGTTTGGTAGGAAATGTACTCACTGCCTTCCGTATGAAACTGTAACCCCTTTGTGCATCACTTTGACAATAAATTAATTAATTAAAAAAATTCTATGTCTAAGGCGGTTATTGTAAGAATACATTTATATGATGTCCTTAAAGAAACAAAGTGCATATTCTTGGCTCTGTGGGATCTAGATGTAGTTGTCACTCTAAGGAAACTGGAAGGTTACAGATGAGGAACATGGAGTTTCTTCTTTGGGCAACGAATCTGTTATGAAATTGATAGGGTGATTGATGGCTGCACAACTGTGACTCTACCATTAAAATTTAAAGGAGAAAAGTGTGCGGAGCAGGGACTACGTCTTCATCAATTTCCTTACGTAGATAACATCTCAAGCTGTGTACTTTAAAGATCAACACTGGGGGTGTCTGTGGTAGAACACTTGTCTAGCATGTGCAATGACCTGAGTCTAATATCCAGTACTGACGGGGAGAGAAGAAGAGAAGAAGAGTCAGAGCCAGAGCCAGAGAGACAGAAGAAAGAGAAAGAGATGGAGAAAAAGAACTAGAGAATGACAAAAACATAGACATACAAAAACAGAGACAAAGACAGAGATAGTTGCAGACACAGAGACACAGAGAAAGTGGGGTTCCCTTTGGCCACATGCCCTCCAGCTTTTGTTGTTGTTAGTTTTCCTGTTAATGGCCATTCTTACTGGGCTGAGGTGGAATCTCAATGTTGTTTTGAGTTGCATTTCTTTTATGGCCAGTGATGTAGAGCACTTACTTCTTCATGTGTCTCTTGGCCATTCTCATTTCCTCATCAGAGAAGTGTCTTTTTAGTTCTTTAACCCACTTGTTGAGGGGGCTGTTGGTTCTTTGAGGTTTTGTTTTGGAGGAATATCATTTTTTTAGTTCTGCATATATTTTAGATATGAGGCCTTTGTCTGTTGTATGGCCGGTAAAGATCCTTTTCCAATCTGTGGGCTTTCTGTTTATCTTGCGAGCTATGTCCTTTGCCCTGCAGAAGCTCTGCAGTTTGATGCAGTCCCATTTGTCCAACCTTTCTTTGATTTGTAGCATATCTGGGGCTTTATTAAGGAAGTTTTGTCCTGTCCCAAGGAGCCCAAGTGTTTCTCCTATTCTTTCTTGTAGTGTTTTCAGAGTATCTGGGTTTTTTTTTTTTTTTTTTTTTTTTTTGGCCAGTCCTGGGCAGTGAACTCAGGGCCTGAGCACTGTCCCTGGCTTCTTTTTGCTCAAGGCTAGCGCACTGCCACTTGAGCCACAGCACCACTTCTGGCCATTTTCTGTATATGTGGTGCTGAGGAATCGAACCCAGGGCCTCGTGTATCCGAGGCAAGCACTCTTGCCACTAGGCCATATTCCCAGCCCCAAGGGTATCTGTTTTTATTTCGAGGTCTTTGATCCATTTGGAATTGATTTTGGTGCAGGGTGATATATAAGGATCTAGTTTTAATTTGTTGCAGGTGTTGAACCAGTTTTGCCAGCACCATTTGTTGAAGAAGCCTATCTTTCTTCCATCCTATTTTTTAAGCTCCTTTATCAAAGATTAAGTAGGCATAGTTCTGCAGGTTCATTTCTGGGTCTGCAGTTCTGTTCCATTGGTCCTCAGGCCTGTTCTTGTGCCATTAGCAAGCTGTTTTTATTACTAAGGCTTTGTAATACAGCTTGAAGACAAACAGACACATTGACTAGTAGAAATTAAGTGCCTCACATAACTGTGGCCAACTGACTTTCGACAAGTTGCTAAGCGTACACTTTTGAGTAATGTTGGTCTTTTAAATATATGGTATTGATAAAATAGGATATACAAATGCACAAGGCTAAAAAGGGACGCTGATGTGTCACAAGTTACAAAAATTACTTAAAATAGATGAAGGATTTCAATGTAAAGCATGAAACTATTGGAAAAAATAATGTGAGTATACAGTCAGAATAATGTCATGAGCAAAAATTTGAAGGTAAGAGATCTTAAAAACATTTAAAATTAAAGCAAACATATACAAAGATGATTGTTTCATACTAAAGAACTTTACAGCAAAGGAAACAGTTTTCAAAGTGAAGAGACAACATGAAAAAATTTTGTGAAACATACATTTTACACGTGGTTAATGTAGAGAAAGAAAGTAATAAAAAAATAGTAATCGTAACCCAGTTAAAAATGAGTAATAGGGGCTGGGGATATAGCCTAGTGGCAAGAGTGCCTGCCTCGGATACACGAGGCCCTAGGTTCGATTCCCCAGCACCACATATACAGAAAACGGCCAGAAGCGGCGCTGTGGCTCAAGTGGCAGAGTGCTAGCCTTGAGCGGGAAGAAGCCAGGGACAGTGCTCAGGCCCTGAGTCCAAGGCCCAGGACTGGCCAAAAAAAAAAAAAAAAAAAAATGAGTAATAGACTTAAATAGATATTTCTCATTGGGTGTCAAAGGTTCTCGCCTGTAATCTTAGCAACTCAAAAGATTGAGCTACAATGATATTGCTTTGAAGTAAGCCCAGGATGGAAAATGTGTGAAGCTCTCATTGCCAATTAACCAGCCCAAACCTGGAAGTGGAGGTGTGGTTTAAGTGGTAGAGTACTTGTCATGAGAGGAAATGGAAAATGAAAATGCGATGTCCTGAGTTCAAGGAACAGTACTAGCATATATTTGCATCTATCAGTATCTATATTTACATTTATATCTCTATCTGTCTGCCTGCCTGTCTGTCTGTCTACCTATCTGCATCTTGACATTTCTAGGTTGGTTTCAGGGTCTTACACATGCTAAATAGTCGTCCTTATCACTTACCTATGAGCTTAGTCCCATTTGGTTTTATTTAGGTAACACAAGCTTTCTCATTTTACTCAGGTTGATCTGAAAACTGAAATCCTTCTGCCTCTACATTCTGACTAGCTAGGATTACACCTGTAGGTGTAATCATTCCAAGTTCCTGCAGTTTCCTTTATTTAATGTGGTATATGTGCATATGTATAAGACATATTATATTAAATATGACATATTATATAGAGAGAGGTACACTTAGTAGTAATAATTTTTTTTCAGTTCTTGATAGAATGATGACCAAATAAATGTTATAAAAATACTATGCTGACAGCGAAAAGAAAAAAATTAAACCACTTCATTCTGAATCATGAAAGCATTCTCTAAACTTTCATTGAACAAAAACATAAAACATAAAAAGAGTACATTTAAAGGCATATTTTAATACCACTATATATAAGTTTATACCTATTTTATATCTTTATGCTAATATTTACCTTGATTGCAAAAGAATTTTAAATTGATCACTCTTGTTGGAACTTTAGTTCGTATAACTTGTCGTAGTGACCTCTCTTTTCTTTTTAAGAAATTCATACCTAAAATAAAAATTTGAAAGAAAATATGCATGAGTATTCTGACTGTTCACACTTTTGGAAATCTATGTATTGATCTTTATTGATGTATTTATGCTTTTCTTCCTGTATGCTGTTGAATGAGCAAGTATTTAATTTCTATAAATGTGACTGTGATTTTTCCTTTCATGACTTAGCTCTGTCTTATTTTCATAACATCCTTAATTTTGACTTTTACCACAGCATCCTTCTACCTTGCAACATAATGATTTCTGCATTTGATCTGCATTCTACGTTTGAAATGACACTTTTAGAATGGTACTCTTAGAACACAAAGTGTTATGCATAACCCACATTACCATCCCATCTCCAGTTCAACCAAAGTGTGCTAGCTTACATTTTATCCTATGTGCTATAAAATTAAGATAACCTATATAGGATAGTCCTGACAAATGTAAGAGTATAAAACTTATATTCTTTAATAATTTCCTGGAGCTCAAACTGAAATCAGAGAATGAGAAATGTGGTAAAAAAAAATGTTAATTCCTCTGACAAAATAAATGACACAACTTAATTTAAAAATCATAG